>NC_090376.1:46622944-46922944 GCF_036365525.1 Heterodontus francisci | reverse complement strand
GGCCAGTATTAGAGCAGTGCAGATATCTCAGAAGGTTGTAGGGCTGGAGGAGATTACAGAGATAGGGAGGGGCTACACCATGGAGGGATTTGAAAACAAAGATGAAAACTTTAAAATCAAGACGTTGCTTGACCGGGAGCTAATGTAGGTCAGCGAGCACAGCGGTGATAGGGAACAGGACTTGGTGCGAGTTAAGATACAGATAGCAGAATTTTGGATGACCTCAAGTTTACGGAGTGTAGAATGTGGGAGATCACCCAGCACTGGAACAGTCAAGTCTCGAGGCAACGAATGAGGGTTTCAGCAGCAGATTAGCTAAGATGGGGTGAAGTAGAGTGATGTTAATCCGGACAAATGTGAGGTAATGCATTTTGGAAGGTCTAATACAGGTGGGAAGTATACAGTAAATGACAGAACTCTTAGGAGTATTGACAGGCAGAGAGATCTGGGCGTACAGGTCCACAGATCACTAAAAGTGGCAACGCAGGTGGATAAGGTAGTCAAGAAGGCATACGGCATGCTTGCCTTCATCGGTCGGGGCACTGAGTATAAAAATTGGCAAGTCATGCTGCAGCTGTACAGAACTTTAGTTAGGCCACACTTGGAATATTGCGTACAATTCTGGTCGCCACACTACCAGAAGGATGTGGAGGCTTTGGAGAGGGGTACAGAAGAGGTTTACCAGGATGTTGGGTATTAGCTATGAGGAGAGGTTGGATAAACTCCGATTGTTTTCACTGGAACGATGGAGGTAGAGGGGCAACCTGTTAGAGGTTTACAAAGTTATGAGTGGCATGGACATAATGGATAGTCAGAAGCTTTTTCCCAGGGTGGAAGAGTCAATTACTAGGGGACATAGGTTTAAGGTGCGAGGGGCAAAGTTTAGAGGGGATGTGCGAGGCAAGCTTTTTACACAGAGGGTGGTGAGTGCCTGGAACTTGCTGCCAGGGGAGGTGGTGGAAGCAGGTACGATAGCGACGTTTAAGAGGCAACTTGACAAATACATGAATAGGATGGGAATAGAGGGATACGGACCCCTGAAGTGCAGAAGGTGTTATTTTAGACAGGCATCATGATCGGTGCAGGCCTGGAGGGCCGAATGGCCTGTTCCTGTGCTGTACTGTTCTTTGTTCATGAATATGAGGTCAGAAGCTCATCTTGGGGTCAAATGTGACAGAGTTTGCTGACAGACTGGATTAATCTTAGAATGTTGCCAGGGAGAGGGATGGAGTCGGTAGCTAGCGAATGGAGTTTGGACGGGGACCGAAAGCAATGGCTTCAGTCTTGCCAATATTTATTTGGAAGAATTTTTTGTTCATCCAATACTGGAAGTTGGATAAGCAGTCAGATAATTTAGCAACAGTGAAGGAGTCGAAAGAGGTGGCGGTGAGGCTGAGCTGGTTGTTGTCAGCTTACATGTGAAAAATAACACTGTGTTTTTGGATGATGTTGCCAAGGGCAGCATGTGGATGAGAAATAGGAGGGGCCTTAGGAGAGATCCTTGGGGAACATCAGAGGTAATGGTGCAGGAGCTGGAAGAGAAGCCATTGCAAGTGATTTTCGGGTTATGATTAGATAGGCAAGAATGGAACCAGGTGAGAGCAGTCACACGCAGCCGGATGACAGTGGAGAGGCGTTGCAGGCTGATGGTGTGGTCAACTGTGTCAAAGGCTGCAGACAAGTCGAGAAGGACGAACAGGGAAAGTTTATCTTTGTTACAGTCACAGTGGATCAGTGGATGTCATTTGTGACTTCAATAAGAGCTGTTTTACTACAGTGGCAGGAGGGAAAACCTGATTGGAGGGATTCAAACATGGAGTCCCAGAAAAGATGGGAAGGGATTTGGGAGGTGACAACACGTTCAAGGACTTTGGAGAGGAAAGATGGGTTGGAGATGGGACAGTAGTATGCAAGGACTGTGGGGTCAAGGGTTGTTTTTTTTTTGAGGAGAGGGGTGATGATGGCAGATTTAAAGAAGAGAGGGACAACACCTGAAGATAGAGAACCGTTTACAATATCAGCAAACATGGGGATCAGGAAAGGAAGCTGGGTGGTCAGTAGTTTAGTGGAAATAGAATTGAGGGAGCAGGAGGTGGTCTCATCAACAAGAGGAGCTCAGAGAGGGCATGAGGGGAGATAAGAGAGAAACTAGAGAAAGATATGAGTTCAGGGCTAGGGCAGGGTGAACAGTATAGGAAGTTGGCCAGATAGTGTAGTGGAAGGGATGGAAGGGTGGCAGAGACAGCTGATCAGATAGTCTCAATCTTAGTGACAAAGCGGTGCATGAGCTCCTCACACTTACTGTTTAAGGTCAGGGTGGAGGGGACAGGGAAGAGGGGTTTAAGAGGAAGGTCTGCAGTAGAGAAAAGAAGCTAGGGCTTATCTTTGTATTCCAGGATGATCCTGAAATAGTATGAGCAGTTTTAGCAGATGAGAGCAAGACCTGATCGTGTTTTAGTATTCCAGCCAGATTTGGCAGTGGATGGCTAAACCTGTTGTCCTTTCAAGTCTGCGTCCCTTGGACTCAAGGGAGCAGAGATGAGAGCAGTACCAGGGGAATGGCCAGGGTGAGAGAGAGTAATGCTTTTATTGGGGACAAGGCATTAAAGGTGGAGGTGAGGGTCGGTTGAGTAAATCAGTAATTGCAGATGTATTGTGGCGAAAGGAGGGCCAAACGCTAGACAAGTTGGGATTTTGAAAGTGCAGCTGTAATTGAACTGGGGGACATTTTTTTCTTGCAGGGACAGATACAGGAGGAGGTAGGGTTGGAGCGTGAAAGGGAGATTCGAGTAGTGAGCGATACAAGGAAGTGATCAGGGATGGCCTTATCTGTAATTGACTAGCAAGACCATGTGAGATGGCCAGGACAAGGGCGTGGCTGTGAATATGGGTTAGGGAGTTTATATGGAGACAGATTTAGGGAACTCAGTGGAGAACAAACATAATGAGTTGAGATCTGCACTCCTCCAATTCTTGCCTTTTGCTCATCCCCAATTTTAATCACTCCACCATTGTCAGCCTTGCCTTCAGCTGCCAAGACCCTAAACTCTGGAATTCCCTCCTTAAACCCCTCCACCGCGCTATCTCTTTCCTTATTTAAGATGCCCCTTAAAACCTACCTCTATGATCAAGCTTTTGGCCATCTGCCCTAATATCCCCATATGTGGTTCGGTGTCAAATTTTGCTTGATAATGCTCCAGTGAAGCACCTTGGGACATTTTACTACACTATATAAATACAAGTAGTTAGTCATAGAGAGATACAGCACTGAAACAGGCCCTTCGGCCCAGAGTCCGCGCCGACCGTCAACCACCCATTTATACTAATCCTGCATTAATCCCATTTTCCCCACATCCCCAACTTCCCTAAATTCTCCTACCACCTACCTACACTAGGGGCAATTTTTACAATGGCCAATTTGCCTATCAACCCGCAAGTCTTTGGCATGTGGGAGGAAACCGGAGCACCCGGAGGAAACCCACGTGGTCACAGGGAGAACACAGGCAGTACCCAGAACCGAACCCGGGTCGCTGGAGCTGTGGTGCTAACCACTGCACTGTCCTTCTTGCTCTTGTTTTAAAACCCACATCTTTGACTAAGCTTTTGGCCACCTATATGAATATATTCTTTGCTTCAGCATTCTTTATTTCTAATGGCTCTGTTAAGCGCTATATAAATGCAAGTTATTGTTGAAGGGTTAGAGGTCAAGCCTCGACCTTACAGCCTCACTAAGAAATAAAGAAGCACAAGGTCTATGGCAAGATGTGGTATTGGATCCGCTCCTAACAAGAGGAAGCTGTCTCCTTAAATACAGTTCTGACTAGATTCAATGAGAATGCTAGCCAGAAAAGTTGAATTTAACAACATTTTGAGCTTTGCTATTTTCTAGGTTACAAGGAGTTTTGCAAAAGAAGTTGTAATTCTCTGCAATTTTTATTTTGATTGATCAGATATAAAAAATAAATCAGTTTGGTGATTTATATTTGACTATATCTCACTAAGATACCAATCAATCAGCCTTTTAAAGATAAAATAAATGCATATAGTGGCACATTTGAGTTTACGGTATCCAGTTCACATAATGAAGTGTTCTGAACCTGAAAGAATATCTAACTCCAACCCAAAATTTGTAACACAGGTTAAATATAATTTTTTAGTCTCAGCATCATACTGGATTTGTCCTTTACTTAGTACTGGGGAGTTGTAATATTTACCTTTGTGTTGAAGCAATCTGCATTTTGGGTAATCTTATAAAGCTGTGGGAATCGCAGCATGTTCTCTTGACTACATGTCCTTTCGAAAATGCCCAATGAAAAGGGAGGTAAGGCTGTGAAAATCTGGAGTGGGAATTGAAAAAGACTTTTGTGATTAACTGAACATATTAGTGATGGTTTCAAGTACTTTCTAATTATTAAATCACGAATTCTGTACTAAAAGCTATTAAAATCTAGGACTTTTAGGATAAAGTATGCATTTGACTCTTACAGAATGCAATGATATATGATACATATTTCATAAATAACAAGGTGAAAAACAGCTTTTATTTACATAGTACTTTTAATGTAAAACAGGTCCCGAGGTGCTTCACAAATAGATCAGTAAGGAAAAGGAATACCAAAGAAAAGGGCAATTAGGAGAGTCAACTGAAAGTATGGTTGAAAATGTGTTTTGACAAAATTTTTAGAAAGTGGAGAGGAAGACATATATAGGAACAGAAATTCAGAGGAAATAGCATAAATCAACGGGTGTAACAGTTTGGCTCAGATGGTAGCATTCTCACCTCTGACTGCAGGTATAGGGTTGGGTGGCATGGCTTCAGCTCATCAGCAGAACCAACACACAAGTGCAATAATGAGGGAGTGCTGCACTGTTGCTCGTGCCACCTTTTAGGATAAAATGTTAAACCGAGGTCTTGTGTGCTTAATTTGATGGTTCAGGTGGATGTCAGCCCTGAGGCATGCTACAATTGTTTACACATAAGCTTAAGTATTGGTGCACAAGAGGGATGGGCCTATTAATAGAAGTTGCTTTTTACTGCAAGCAAGAGTAAAGAAACATTGGTAGACACTGGCTTGCACTGTAACATAGTGTTCAGATGTACTTACCACATTATAGAGGCCAATACACCACCGCTCAAAAAGAATCTGCCCCGAAAATCCATTGACAAATGCAAACCAAAGCTGTAACAGAGAAAGAAAATCAACAGTCCATTTGTGAATGAACAATAAATACTCCAACATCAGTAAGATAACAGGTGCTTAGAAAACAGGAGGTTATTTTCTAATAAAACAGGGCATTTTTTTCAGTAAAACCTTTCTCCCTGTCATAAGATAACACAATTTGGACTCAGCTATAATTTTGCAAAACATACCCTCTTAGTTCTCTCTTTTTCAAAAAAAAGGTCACAAACTTCAAAAGGAATACAACTGCGTGTCACATGAAATGGTATTCAGCTCCTGTGGAATCACATTCAGCATGCGTCATCATCACTTTCAGAGGAATGGGATAATAAACAGGAAACAGGAAGAGGGGAAAATGATATCTCAGTCATGCTACTCCTATGTTGGATACAACATTAGCCCTACACAGATTTTTTTAAAAATGAGAACGGCATCACCGTTCCACTGAAAATGGACGCTCACGTGATTATAATCATTCTTTGGAAGAGACTATAAACAAAGCCTCTGCCTGTTCAAGTTGACATAAGATATTCTGTAGGACTATGTGAGTTAGTGCCATGGAGTTCTCTCAATGTCATGGACAACATTAAGTTTCACTCAACCAACACCACCCAAAATATATTACCTCGTCATTTATCTCGTTGCTGTTTGTGGGTTCTTGCTATGCAATGATTGGCTGCCATGTTTGCCAACATAACAACAGTGACTATTCATTAAATGTAATTCATTGGTTTTGAAGAGCTCAAAATGTTCCAAGGATATGAAAAGCGTGATATAAATGCAAGGTTTTTCTTTCCCTTTAGATAGCACTATGTAAAGGCCGTGCAATAACAGAATTAAACAAAATGAAATAAATATGTCTACTACAAGCTTAAAAGATTGTTTCTTTGTGTGATTAAAACTGTAACACATTTTGGGTTCAATGTCATGAAGTGCTAAAGTTCTGCCTCATGAACTATCACCACAACCACATCGTAACACACTTTAAACATCTACTGCTGCACAGCACCAAGACTGAGTTTAGATTTTAGTTTAGTTTAGAGATACAGCACTGAAACAGGCCCTTCGGCCCACCGAGTCTGTGCCGACCATCAACCACCCATTTATACTAATCCTACACTAATCCCATATTCCTACCACATCCCCACCTGTCCCTATATTTCCCTACCACCTACCTATACTAGGGGCAATTTATAATGGCCAATTTACCTACCAACCTGCAAGTCTTTTGGCTTGTGGGAGGAAACCGGAGCACCCGGAGGAAACCCACGCAGACACAGGGAGAACTTGCAAACTCCACACAGGCAGCGACCAGAATTGAACCTGGGTCGCTGGAGCTGTGAGGCGGCGGTGCTAACCACTGCGCCACTGTGCCGCCCTTTTAGTTTGAGTTAGTTTGCATTGAAACAATTTTTAATGCCATTTACTTGGGACACTGTAAAGGAAAACTGCAATCAATCCTCCACAGGCTAGAAGATATAACAGTGAAACAAATAAACTTGCTATTCACACTTCAATCCTACGTATCTGTCTACTTATATAAAACCAATATGTGTGCACACATTTTCTTCATCACACTCAGATGCCAATTAAGTTACAGGTGAAAAAACTATTTTTTTAATAAGAAAGCTAATTATTATATTCTGGTTGCTTGTGACCAGTCAGAGTCTCAAAATTGCCAGCATCTTCTAATCCTCACTGTACAACAATTAAGCTCTGACCAGCCTTTAAGGTGTGGCAATGAAGGTACATAACAGCATTTTAACAGCATAACATTCTTCCCCTTGCAAAATATCACATCATCTCACTGACCATGAAGAATGTTACTGGAGATCTACTAGTATACATCTGTTTATAATCTATAATTCAATTATTCTATACTAAATATCTAGCATATAAGCACACTTCTTGGATAATGTTTACTTCTTCCAACATCACATTTCTGCCATCACTCTTTTCCAGTCACACTTTGCTGATTGGCTCAAAGTAAAACACCAATAAATCAGAAATGACGAGATAACATTGGTAGGAATCAAAAATGACAGACGAGGAGAAAGCCACCAATGAGAAACTAGTAAGGATTTCTGAAGGCATCCAATCTTGAATACAAATCTCAGTACATCCAACCACTAGAAGAAAGCTTTCAGGAAGCACTTTTCGCACAAAGACTGAGATCACTAGATTTTTATTCGGTAAGAGTACCAAGAGATATGGAGCAAAGATAGGGAAATGGTGTTGAGTTACAGATCAGTCAGAATCCAGGTACATAGCAATAGAAGTAGGCCATTCAGCCCCTCTTGAGCTGTTTCACCATTCAATTATATCATGGCTGATTAATATTTTGATTTTTTTTTCTTTTATTCATTCATGGGATGTGGGCATCGCTGGTCAGGCCAGCATTTATTGCCCACCCTTAACTGCCCTTAAGAAGGTGGTGGTGAGCTGCCTTCTTGAATCACTGCACTCCATGAGAGGTAGGTACACCCACAGTGCTGTTAGGAAGGGAGTTCCAGGATTTTGACCCAGCGACAGTGAAGGAACGACAATATAGTTCCAAGACAGGATGGTGTGTGAATTGGAAGGGAACTTGCAAGTGGTGGTGTTCCCATGCATTTGCTGCCCTTGTCCTTCTAGTCGGTAGAGGTCGCGGGTTTGGAAGGTGCCGTCTAAGGAGCCTTGGTGCGTTGCTGCAGTGCATCTTGTAGATGGTACACACTGCTGCCACTGTGTGTCGGTGGAGGAGGAAGTGAATGTTTGTGGATGGGGTACCAATCAAGCGGGCTGCTTTGTCCTGGATGGTGTGGAGCTTCTTGAGTGTTGGAGCTGCACCCATCCAAACAAGTGGAGAGTATTCCATCACACTCCTGACTTGTGCCTTGTAGATGGTGGACAGGCTTTGGGGAGTCAGGAGGTGAGTTACTCGCCGCAGGATTCCTAGCCTCTGACCTGCTCTTGTAGCCACGGTATTTATATGGCTACTCCAGTTCAGTTTCTGGTCAATGGTAGACCCGAAGATGTCGATAGTGGGGGATTCAGCGATGGTAATGCCATTGAATGTCAAGGGGAGATGGTTGGATTCTCTCTTGTTGGAGATGGTCATTGCCTGGCACTTGTGTGGCCTGAATGTTACTTGCCCCTCATCAGCCTAAGCCTGGATATTGTCCAAGTCTTGCTGCATTTCTACACGGACTGCTTCAGTATCTGAGGAGTCGCGAATGGTGCTGAACATTGTGCAATCATCAGCGAACATCCCCACTTCTGACCTTATGATTGAAGGAAGGTCATTGATGAAGTAGCTGAAGAACCTGGTTTCATCAGCCTCAATACCATCGCCTAGGAAAAATCTTAATCTCAGTTTTGAAATTTTCAATTGATCACCTTTTGTCTTGTGGGGGGGGGGGGGGGGGGGGGTGGGGAGGCATGCACAAAAGGGTTCCAGATTTCCACTACCTTTCGCGTGAAGAACTATTTCCTAACCACATCCCCCTGCAAACAAGGAATGGCCTAGTTCTAATTTTAAGGTTATGTGCCCTTCTTCTGGTCTCCCCATCGAAGGAAATAGTTTCTCTCTATCTAGCTTTTAAACTCCTTTAATCTAAGTAAATGGCAGAGCAGGGTCAGGGCTTACTCCTATTCCGAATGTTCCGAAGTTCCCAGAAACGTTTTTTTGGTCACCAATTTTTTCTCAGCATTTGAAATTATAATTGCATTTTTCGCAAAGATCTTCCATAAACTCCAAATGGCCCAAAATGCAGCCATCATTATATATTTGCCCATCATCCTTGTCCTTTCTGCACTTGATAGGCTTCATTCGATCTCTGCAGATTCCAGCAGCTTCCCACATCTTTTGGTCCAGCAATTCTGTTTTTTGTGCGTTTCCCACTTCATTCGCCTGACGATTAGTGGCAGAGCCCACTATCCAGTCCTCCTTCTATGATTACCTGTACTGCTCCTCTTTCGATCTTCAAAACCACCTCACAACTCATTTGTTGACCAAGATTCCAGTCACCCTCCTAATCTCTCTCTCAACACCTGTTCATTTACCTGTTTATTTTTTTCCTCTTCTTATGTTAAGTTCTTTGAGCTATTTTCTACGTTGAAGGTAACATATAAATGCAAGTTGTTCGCAGAAGGCAGATTGATGAATCTGAGCAAATATAGTAAGCATCATTTCCAAAGAATTTCCTTCGAATTTAGTCAGCCTGACTGGTATAATGTTTCTCTTCAGGCTTTTAGTTTCATCGGTTTCACTGTTTTACAAAACTACAAAATCTAAAGGATATTTTAAAAAGTTTTATAGGGGCAGTGTTTAAATTTTGTGGTTTAGAAAAATGAATTGTGCTCATGAGTGTCTGTATGACAGAGAGAAACAGACCCTCTCCAATCATTAAAGACTATTGAATAAATGTCATTTTTTCATTAAGGAATAATTTAATTTCAAAAGTAAACAAAAACTGCCCAGGTATTTTTTTTATTCTTTCATGGGATGTGGGCATCACTAGCAAGGCCAGCATTTGTTGCCATCCCTAAATCTAAATGATTCCTGAATTAAAAAACGTCAAATAACGTCAGTGTACATAACAGTATTTCACGTGTTTTTGAAAATGATTGGAATACAAACTGGACAATCAAGTTAACTGCAACAACTTGCATTTATGTGTAGAATCTCCCATCGGGAAGACGTTAGGAAAATAGGAGGAGTAGACCATTTAGCCCATCGGGTCTGCTCTGCCATTCCATACGATATGGCTGATCATCCACTTCAATGCCTTTTTCCCACACTAGCCCCATATTCCCTTATGTCATTTGCATTTATAAATCTGTCAATCTCTGCTTTAAACATACTCAATGACTGAGCTTCCACAGCCTCTGGGGTACGGAATTCCGAAGATTCACAACCCTCTGAGTGAAGAAATTTCTCCTCATCTCTGCCCTAAGTGGCTTCTACCTTAATTTTGAAATCGTGTCCCCTGGTTCTAGATGCCCCAACCAGGAAAAACATCTTATTTGCATCCACCCTGTCTATCCCTTTAAGTATTTTGTAGGTTTCGATGAGATCACCTCTCATTCTTCGGAACTCCAGAGAATACAGGCCCAGTTAGTTTCCCCACTCTCTCTCCATAGAACAGTCCCGCCATCCTGGAAACAAGTCTGGTGAACCTTTGTTGCAGCCCCTCTATGGCAATAATATCCTTCCTTAGGGATCAAAACTGCACACAGTACTCCAGGTGCGGTCCAACCAAGGTTCTATACAATTGAAGCAATTCGCTACTCCTGTACTCAAATTCTCTCGCGATAAAGGCCAACATACCATTAACCTTCCAAATTGCTTGCTGCACCTGCATGTTAGCTTTCAGTGACTTATTGACAAGGACATCTAGGTCCTTTTGTACATCTACACTTTCTAATCTCTTATAATTTAAGAAATACTCTGCACATCTATTCCTCCTCCCAAAGTGGATAACCTCATATTTTTCCACATTATATTCCATCTGCCATGTTCTTGTCCACTCACTAAGTCTGTCCAAATCCCCTTGCAGCCGCTTTGCATCTTCCTCACAACACACATTCCCACCTAGTTTTGTGTCATCCGCAAACTTGGAAATATTGCATTTGGTCCCCACATCCAAATCGTTGACATATAATGTGAACAGCTAGGGCCCAAGTACTGATCCTTGCGGTACCCCACTAGTCACAGCCTGCCAACGCAAGAATGACCCATATATTCCTACTCTCTGTTTTCTGTCCATTAACCAATCCTTAATCCATGCCAGTATATTACCTCCTACCCCCTGTGCTTTAATTTTGCTAACCAACCTCCTGTGGGGGAGTTTATTAAAAGTCTTCTGAAAATCCAAGTAGACTGCATCCACCAACTTCCCTTTATCAATTCTGTTAGTAACATCCTCAAAAAACTCCAAAAGGTTTGTCAAACATGACGTCCCATTCATAAATCCATGTTGACTATGCCCAATCAGATCATTAGTATCCAGGTGTTCATTTATCACATCCTTTAGAATAGATTCTAACATTTTCCTACTACTGATGTAAGGCTATCCTGTCTGTAGTTCCCTGTTTTCTCTCTCCTGCCCTTCTTCAAAAATGGGGTGACATTTGCTACCTTCCTACAGGAACAGTTCCAGAATCTATAGAATTTTGGAAGATGATCACCAATGCATCCAGTATCTCCACAGCTATCTCTTTCAACACTCAGATGTAGAATATCAGGTCCCGAGGACTTATCAACCTTCAGCCCCAATAATTTTTTTTTTTATTCATTCATGGGATGTGAACGTCGCTGGTCAGGCCAGCATTTATTGCCCATCCCAAATTGCCCTTGAGAAGGTGGTGGTGAGCTGCCTTCTTGAACCACTGCAGTCCATGTGGGCTAGGTACACCCACAGTGCTGTTAGGAAGGGAGTTCCAGGATTTTGACCCAGCGACTGTGGCGATATAGTTCCAAGTCAGGATGGTGTGCGACTTGGAGGGGAACTTGCAGGTGGTGGTGTTCTCATGCATTTGCTGCCCTTGTCCTTCTAGTCGGTAGAGGTCGCGGGTTTGGAAGGTGCTGTCTAAGAAGCCTTGGTGCATTGCTGCAGTGCATCTTGTAGATGGTACACACTGCTGCCACTGTGCGTCGGTGGTAAAGGGAGTGAATGTTTGTAGATGGGGTGCCAATCAAGCGGGCTGCTTTGTCCTGGATGGTGTGGAGCTTCTTGAGTGTTGGAGCTGCACCCATCCAAACAAGTGGAGAGTATTCCATCACACTCCTGACTTGTGCCTTGTAGATGGTGGACAGGCTTTGGGGAGTCAGGAGGTGAGTTACTCGCCGCAGGATTCCTAGCCCCCGACCTGCTCTTGTAGCCACGGTATTTATATGGCTACTCCAGTTCAGTTTCTGGTCAATGGTAGCCCCGCGGATGTTGATAGTGGGGGATTCAGCGATGGTAATGCCACTGAATGTCAAGGGGAGATGGTTGGATTCTCTCTTGCTGGAGATGGTCATTGCCTGGCACTTGTGTGGTGCGAACGTTACTTGCCACTTATCAACCCAAGCCTGGATATTGTCCAAGTCTTGCTGCATTTCTACATGGACTGCTTCAGTATCTGAGGAGTCACGAATGGTGCTGAATATTGTGCAATCATCAGGGAACATCCCCACTTCTGACCTTATGACTGAAGGAAGGTCATTGATGAAGCTGCTGAAGATGGTTGGGCCTAGGACACTACCCTGAGGAACTCCTGCAGTGATGTCCTGGAGCTCAGATAATTGACCTCCAACAAACACAACCATCTTCTTTTGCGCTAGGTATGACTCCAACCAGCGGAGGGTTTTCCCCCTGATTCCCATTGACCTCAGTTTTGCTAGGGCTCCTTGATGCCACACTTGGTCAAATGCTGCCTTGATGTCAAGAGCAGTCTCTCTCACCTCACTTCTTGAGTTCAACTCTTTTGTCCATGTTTGAACCAAGGCTGTAATCAGGTCTGGAGCTGAGTGGCCCTGGCGGAACCCAAACTGAGCGTCACTGAGCAGGTTATTGCTAAGCAAGTGCCGCCTGAAGGCACTATTGATGACAGCCTCCATCACTTTACTGATGATTGGGAGTAGGCTGATGGGGCGGTAATTGATCGGGTTGTACTTGTCCTGCTTTTTGTGTACAGGATATACCTGGGCAATTTTCCACATTGCAGGGTAGATGCCAATGTTTCTCCAATACAACTTTCTTACTGATACTAATTGTCTTCAATTCCTTATTCCCCCTAGTCCCTTGGAAGACAGACACAAAGTAATCATTTAGCTTCTCTGCCATTTCTCTATTCCCCATTATAAATTCTCCTGACTCTGCCTGTAATGGACCCACATTTGTCTTAGCCAAACGTTTCCTTATTACATACCTATAGAAGCTTTTACAGTCCATTTTAATGTTTTGTTAGCTTACATTCATATTCTATTCTCCCTTACTTTATCAGTTTCTTCATCTTCCTTTGCTGTATTCTAAAATCCTCTCAATCCTCAGGTTTACTACTATTTCTGGCAACTTTATAGGCCTTTCCTTTTAATCTTATACAATTCTTAACTTCCTTTGTTAGCCATGGTTGATTGACATTTTATTTTGGATTTTTGTGCCTTGAAGGAATGTATGGGTGCCCTAAACCAAGTAATAATTCCTTAAAAACTATCCATTGACTATGTAGTCATACCTTTTAACGTATTTTCCCAAGCCACCTCAGCCACTTTGCCCCTCATACCTTCATAATTTCCTTTGTTCAAATTTTATTATGTTTACTAGATTGATAACTGGAATAAGTGGGTTGTCTTATGAGGAAAGGTTGGACAGACTGGGTTTGTTTTCACTAGAGTTTAGAAGAGTGAGGGGAGACTTGATTGAAGTATATAAGATCCTGAACGGTCTTGACAAGGTGGATGTGGAAAGGATGTTTCCACTTGTAGGTGAGTCTAGAACTAAAGGGCACTGTTTTAAAATTAGTGGTCGCCCTTTTTGGGACGGAGATGAGGAGAAATTGTTTCTCTCAGAGGGTTGTGCGACTTTGGAATTCTCTCCCTCAGAAGGTGGTGAAGGCAGGGTCATTGAATATTTTTAAGGTGGAGGTAGATAGATTCTTGTTAGGCAAGGGAATCAAAGATTTTCGGGGCTAGATGGGAGCGAAGAATTCGAGACAGAAACAGATCAGCCATGATCTTATTGAATGGCGGAGCAGGCTCGAGGGGCCGAATGTGCGGAGCAGGCTCGAGCGGCCAAATGGCCTACTTCTGCTCATAATTCGTATGGTCGTATGATAACACCCTGGCTTCAGATTGAACTACCTCACTTTCAAACATAATGTAAAGTTCTGCATCATGGTCACTCATCCCTAAAGGTTCTTTTACAACAAGATTATTAATTAGTGCTTTGTCATTACATAAAACTAGATTGAAAATAGCCTATTCTCTAGTCGGTTCCTCAACATACTGCTCTAGAAAACCATCCCTAACACACTCTAGAAACCATCCTCCGCAGCATTAATGCTCATTAGGTTTACCAAGTCTATATGCAGATTGAAGTCACCCATGATTACTGTATTACCCATGCCACATGCTTCTCTAATCTCCTGATTAATACCATGCCCCACACTGCCACTACTGTTTGGTGGTTTATAAACAACTCCTACCAATATTTTCTGCTCCTTGCTGTTTCTCAGCTCCACCCAAATGGATTCCACATTTTGTCCTTCCAGTCTGAGATCCTCCCTTACTAATTCATTGATCCATCCCTTATCATCAGCGCAGCACCACCTCCTTCTCTTTTTGCCTCTCCTTCCTAAATGTAAAATTTCCTTGAATATTCAATTCCCAGTCTTGGTCACCCTATAGCCACTTCTCCATAATGGCAATTAGATCATACCCATTTACTTCTATTTGTGCCTTAAAATCATTCAGGTAGAGTGCCCTTAACCTTGTTTTTTTGACTTTATTCTGCATTCTAAGCCTAGTTGATACTCGTCGTTGTTGTGCCTACCTTCTAATTTTACTTGCTACTTTTATACTTCCCGGTACCAGCTTTACTTCCTTCCAATTTGAGCTACCCCTCAAGTTCCCATTCCCCTGACAAACTAGTTCAAACTCTCCTCAACCGCACTAGCAAATCTCCCTGTGAGAATATTAATCCCGGTCCTGTTAAGGTGCAACCCGGCCATCTTGTACAGTCCTCCCCTGCCCCAGAACCGGTCCCAATGCCTCCGAAATCTGATGCCCTCCCTCTACACCAATTCTCCACCCACGTGTTCAATTGATCAATCCTCCTATTCCTATGCTCACTAGCACATGGCACTGGAAGTAATCCTGAGATTACTGCTTTGGAGGTCCTGCTTTTTAATTTCCTTCCTAACTCCCTAAAATCTGCTTTCAGGACCTCATCCCTCTTCCTACCTATGTCATTGGTACCAATGTTGACCACGACCTTTGGCTGTTCCCCCTCCCCCAGAAGAATGTCCTGCAGCCGCTCCGTGACATCCTTGACCCTGACACCAGGGAGGCAACATATTATCCTGCAGTCACATTTATTGCCACAGAAATGCCTCTCTGATCCCCTGACTATCGATTCCTCCATCACTATTGCTCTTCCACTCTTCTTCTTCCCCTCCTGTGCAGCTGAGCCACCTATGATGCCACTGCCTTTGCTCTGGCTGGATTCCCCTGAGGAATCATCGCCCTCACCAGTATCCAAAATGGAAAACCTTGGTGATCTGGGTTTCATGGGATTTACATCGAGCACTGTTGCAGGCAACAGGGCTGTTTCAGAAGGTGTTTGTAAATGGCGGCATGGATGGAAACTCCACTATCTGCAACAGTACTGCCTTGCAGCATGGTTTTGCAAAACTGCAGACGTCCATTTCTTACCTTGGAAATATCCACTGCATTAAGTGCCCTGACTTATCTCTTCTCCACAATTATGCTTTCACCTGCAGTGTGTTCCATTTTCAGTGCAACTCATAACTTTCACTATTTCCGTTTGGGTTCCAGTGCTGCTAGTTCCTGTTGCATGTTGTTGCATTAGTCTTATTGCAGGGTGTTCTAGAGAAAGTCTCAGTCTTAGGTAAAGGTTAACTCCGAACTGTTTATTACTTACATTATACTACATACACACTGCTCAAGCCACCTAAGCTAGCATCCTCTGTGCTGCTTGTTTTTCTTCTCCAGCCTGTCTCATGTGACTGTTACATCATCGCTCTTACAGTGGGAGGGGTCTCTCTCACTGTATCCTTTATTAACCCTTTACATCCTTGTATTACATCTCCCCCAAGTCATTATCCAACATTTTTCCAAAAATATATACATTTATGACTTCTCTGCTATTCTCTCTCCCCGCAAGTCTCTGACTTTACAGATTCAGTCTCATCGGAGGTTTGACAACTCTCTCTGATCTGCTTGTAATCTGTCTGAGACGATCAGTAGTCTTCATAGTAAGTCTGGGTCGTTAACTTGGTTTTTCGTTTCTACAGGTTGTAGTATTTTGTTCCGTTTGGGTTTATTTATTTTCATCTGGATCTTGCAAGCTCGTAAGATGCTGAAAGCCCATCTTCACGGCAAACTGCGTAAAACATTCGCTTGCAAACTGTGGTCTGTTATCTTATAATATTTCATCCGGAATCCCATGCATCACAAAGATGTCCTGAAGGATTCTAATGACAACCTCAGTCGGCATAGAATGTAATCGTAGAACTTCTATCCACCTGGAAAAATAGTCAATAATGATGATATATGACTTCCCACCAAACATGAATAAATCCATGTCTAGCATTTGCCAAGGTCTAGTTGGAAATTGGGTAGTCAACAGCAGTTCATGCTGTTCTGGCCTCTGTATCATGCACGCCTGACAGTTGTTGATCATGGTCTCGATATCCTTAGATATCCCAGGCCACCAGACCAAATACTGTGCCCTCGCTCACTTGGTTATACCCAAATGACCTTGGTGTAAACGATCTAGGATATCGGATCTCTTTGAAGTAGGAATAACAATTCTGTCGTTGTAAATTATTAAGTCATCAATTATGGTAAAATATTTCCTATACCCATGGAACGTCTTTATTGCTCTCCCGCCTGGATTTTCTTGCGCCCACCCATATGTACAATATTGTCTTCGTCATTCTCCTGTGCTTGTTGTATTTCTTGCAACTTCTGTCTGCTTGCAGGCCAATTTTGTGCTGTGTGTTGTGAATATGATTACATGTTACATACTAAGTTCACGTCTTCCTGTGTTGGATGATCTACCAGTGCCCTCAATAATGCATCGGCTGATGATTGGAACGTCCCCTGGACGTATACTGTATCATATGTATACCTCATTAATCAGAGACAAAACTTTTGTATACGTGCAGGCATTTTTGCAATTTTCTTTTTGTCTAACAAGGATACCAATGGTTTATGGTCTGTCTTGATGATGACACGAAATCCTACAATGTCGTCTGAAAATTTTTCACATGCCCATGTGACAGCTAGAGCTTCTTTTTCTATCACTGCATTGCACGTCTCTGTTTCTGATAAAGCTCTTGACGCGTAGAATATCGGTGTACGGAAACCATCAGGCAGCTCCTGAAAAAGAACTGCGCCCAAGCCTTCTGAAGAGGCGTCTGCTCCTATCGTCATAGGTAGTTTAGGGTTGTAGTGTGCCAAGACATCGGGAGAAACCTCTTTAATTTTCTGGAACGCTTGTCCTTAGCGTGCATCCCAACACCACTTGCTGTTTTCTTAAAAATTGTCTTATCAGATCAGTTATTTGTGCGAAGTCAGGTAAAAACTTCACCAGTTGATTTACCGTACTGAGGAATCTCTGGAGTTGCTGAACTATAGTAGGGGTAGGAAATTTGGTAATGGCCCTTGTCCTCTGTGGTCCTGCCATTATTATAACATACTATTCTTCCCCATATCATTGGGCTGTATTGCGTCATAGTGTGATTTACGGCACAGAAGGAGGCCATTCGGCCTATCAAATCCATGCCGGCTCTCCATAGAGCAATCCAGTCAGTTCCATTCCCCTGCTCTAGCCCCTTAGCCCTGCAAGTTATTTCCTTCAGTTGTCCATCTAATTTTCTTTTACAATCATTGATTGGCTCTGCTTCCACCACCCTTGCAGGCAGAGTGTTCCAGGTCATTATCACTCGCTGCGTAAAAAAGTTGGTCTTCACATCCCCTCTACATCTCTTGCCTAAAATCTACAATCAGTGTCCCCTAGTCCTTGCATCATCAGCTAATGGGAACAACTGTTCTTTGTCTACCTTATCTAAACCTGTCATAATCTTGTACATCTCTATCAAATCTCCCCTCAATCTCCTTTGCTCCAAGAACAACCCCAACTCCTCCAACCTAACCTTGTAGCTAAAATCCATCATCTCTGGAACCATTCCAGTAAATCTCCTCTGCACCCTTTCAAGGACCTTCACATCTTTCCTAAAGTTTGGTGACAGAACTGGACACAATACTCCAGCTGTGACCCAACTAGACCTTTATAAAGGTTCAGCATAACATCCCTGCTTTTGCACTTAATACCTTTATTAATGAAGCCCAAGATCCCATATGATTTGCTGACCACTCTCTCAATGTGTCCTGCCACCTTTAAAGATCTATGCACATGCACCCCTCGGTCCCTCTGTCCCTGCACTCTTTAGAACTGTGCCATTAAGTGAATATGACCTTTCCCCATCCCTTGTGCCAAAATGCATCACCTCACACATCTCTGCATTAAATTCCATTTGCCACTTGCCTGCCCATTCTGCTAGCCTATCTATGGCCTGTTGCAGGTGGTTGGTATCGTCCTCACTGCTTGCCACTCCTCCAAGTTCAGTATCATTGGCAAATTTTGAAATGTTACTCTCTACTCCAATATCCAAATCATTTATAAAGATCAGGAAAAGTAGTGGTCCTAGGACTGACCCTTGAGGAACACCACTGACTACCATCCTCCAGGCTGAAAAATAACCATTTATCATGACTCATAGTTTTCTGTCCTTAAGTCAAATTTTTATCCAGATTGACACTGGCCTGCCTATTCAATGAGCCTCAATTTTGTTAACCAGACTTTTACGTTTACTGGCGTGCCTATACTATTCAATATCCAACTGTTCAATAGCATGTTGTTGCTATTACAGAGACTTGGTTGAGGGAAGGGCAGGATTGGCAGCTAAATGTTCCAGGCTTTAGAAGCTTCAGGCGGGATAGAGGGGGATGTAAAAGGGGTGGGGGAGTTGCATTACTGGTTAAGGAGAATATCACAGCTGTACTGCAGGAGGACACCTCAGAGAGGTCATGCAGCGAGGTAATATGGGTGGAGCTCAGAAATAGGAAGGGTGCAGTCACGATGTTGGGAGTTTACTACAGGCCTCCCAACAGCCAGCGGGAGGTAGAGGAGCAGATATGTAGACAGATTTTGGAAAGATGTAAAGGTAACAGGGTTGTAGTGGTGGGTGATTTTAACTTCCCCAATATTGACTAGGACTCACTTAGTGCTAGGGGCTTAGATGGGGCAGAATTTGTGAGGAGCATCCAGGAGGGCTTCTTGAAACAGTATGTAGATAGCCCAACTATGGATGGGGCCATTCTGGACCTGGTATTGGGGAATGAGCCCGGCCAGGTGGTCGAAGTTTCAGTGGGGGAGCATTTCGGGAACAGTGACCATAATTCCATAAGTTTTAAGGTACTTGTGGATAAGGATAAGAGTAGTCCTCGGGTGAAGGTGCTAAATTGGGGGAGGGCTAATTATAACAATATTAGGCAGGAACTGAAGAATTTAGATTGGGGGCGGTTGTTTGAGGGTAAATCAACATCTGACATGTGGGAGTCTTTCAAACGTCAGCTGATTAGAATCCAGGACCAGCATGTTCCTGTGAGGAAGAAAGACAAGTTTGGCAAGTTTCGGGAAGCTTGGATAACACGGGATATTGTGAGCCTAGTCAAAAAGAAAAAGGAAGCATTTGTAAGGGCTGGAAGGCTAGGAACAGATGCAGCACTTCAGGAATATGAAGACAGTAGGAAGGAACTTAAGCAAGGAGTTAGGAGGGCTAAAAGGGGTCATGAAAAGTCATCGGCAAACAGGATTAAGGAAACTCCCAAGGCTTTTTATACATATATAAAGAGCAAGAGGGTAACCAGGGAAAGGGTTGGCCCACTCAAGGACAGAGAAGGGAATCTATGTGTGGAGCCAGAGGAAATGGGTGAGGTGCTAAATGAGTACTTTGCATCAGTATTCACCAAGGAGAAGGACTTGGTGGATGATGAGCCTAGGGAAGGGAGTGCAGATAGTCTCAGTCATCTCATTATCAAAAAGGAGGAGGTGTTGGGTGTCTTGCAAAGTATTAAGGTAGATAAGTCCCCAGGGCCTGATGGGATCTACCCTAGAATACTGAGGGAGGCAAGGGAAGAAATTGCTGGGGCCTTGACAGAAATCTTTGCATCCTCATTGGCTACAGGTGAGGTCCCAGAGGACTGGAGAATAGCCAATGTTGTTCCTTTGTTTAAGAAGGGTGGTAAGGATAATCCAGGAAATTATAGGCTGGTGAGCCTTACGTCAGTGGTAGGGAAACTATTAGAGAGGATTCTTCGGGACAGGATTTACTCCCACTTGGAAACAAACAAACTTATTAGCGAGAGACAGCATGGTTTTGTGAAGGGGAGGTCGTGTCTTACTAATTTGATTGAGTTTTTTGAGGAAGTGACGAAGATGATTGATGAGGGAAGAGCGGTGGATGTTGTCTATATGGACTTTAGTAAAGTCTTTGACAAAGTCCCGCATGGCAGACTGGTGCAAAAGGTGAAGTCACACGGGATCAGAGGTGAGCTGGCAAGATGGATACAGAACTGGCTCGGTCACAGAAGACAGACGGTAACAGTGGATGGGTGTTTTTCTGAATGGAGGGATGTGACTAGTGGTGTTCCACAGGGATCAGTGCTGGGACCTTTGCTGTTTGTAGTATATATAAATGATTTGGAGGAAAATGTAGCTGGTCTGATTAGTAAGTTTGCGGACGACACAAAGGTTGGTGGAGTTGCGGACAGTGATGAGGATTGTCAGAGGATACAGCAGGATATAGATCGGTTGGAGACTTGGGCGGAGAAATGGCAGATGGAGTTTAATCCGGACAAATGTGAGGTAATGCATTTTGGAAGGTCTAATGCAGGTGGGAGGTATACAGTAAATGGCAGAACCCTTAGGAGTATTGACAGGCAGAGAGATCTGGGCGTACAGGTCCACGGGTCACTGAAAGTGGCAACGCAAGTGGATAAGGTAGTCAAGAAGGCATACGGCATGCTTGCCTTCATCGGTCGGGGCATAGAGTATAAAAATTGGCAAGTCATGTTGCAGCTGTACAGAACCTTCGTTAGGCCACACTTAGAATATTGCGTGCAATTCTGGTCGCCACACTACCAGAAGGACGTGGAGGCTTTGGAGAGGGTACAGAGGAGGTTTACCAGGATGTTGCCTGGTCTGGAGGGCATTAGCTATGAGGAGAGGTTGGAAAAACTCGGATTGTTTTCACTGGAACGACGGAGGTGGAGGGGTTACATGATAGAGGTTTACAAAGTTATGAGCGGCATGGACAGAGTGGATAGTTAGAAGCTTTTTCCCAGGGTGGAAGAGTCAGTTACTAGGGGACATAGGTTTAAGGTGCGAGGGGCAAAGTTTAGAGGGGATGTGCGAGGCAAGTTTTTTTACACAGAGGGTGGTGAGTGCCTGGAACTTGCTGCCAGGGGAGGTGGTGGAAGCAGATACGATAGCGACGTTTAGGAATAGGAAGGCAATAGAGGGATATGGGCCCCGGAAGTGCAGAAGGTGTTAGTTTAGGCAGGCATCAAGATCGGTGCAGGCTTGGAGGGCCGAATGGCCTGTTCCTGTGCTGTACTGTTCTTTGTTCATAACCCAGGGGTCTAACAACAGTACCCTCTGGTGATAAGAACTGGATAGTCAGATCATTTGAACATGCCGACATAGAATGGCCAGCACATAAACTAGCCACTTGTCCCAACTGTTTTGTGCTGGTATTTATGCGTCACACGAACCTCCTCCCCCTTTACTTCATCTAACCCCATCAACATTTCCTGCTCTTCCTTTCTCCCTCATCTGCTTATCTTGTTTCCCCTCCAAATATTATGTGGTACTTTGTCAAACGCTTACTTAAAATCCATATCGACAACATCCATTGCATTCCCTTCATTAATCTTCTCTGTTACTTCATCAAAAATTCAATTAGATTAGTCAAGCATGATCTGCCATTAACAAATCCATGTTGGCTATCCTTAATTAGCTCAAACCTTTACAAGTGCCTGTTGATGTTTTCCCTGTTTATTATTTCTAAAACCTTACCCATCACTGATGTTAAACTGTAGTTACTGGGACTGCCTTTACATCCTTTCTTGAATAAGGGTGTCACATTTGTCACTCTGCAATTCTCTGGCACCTCCCCCGTATCCACGGAAGACTGGAAGATTGTGGTAAGTTCTTCTGCTATCTCCACCCCCACTTCCTTTAATAACCTTGGACGCAAGCCATCTGGACCAGGTGAATTATCCAATCTAAGCATAGGAAGCCTTTCCAGTACCTCGTGCCTATCAATTTTCACCCCATCCATTACCTCTACCATCTTTGCTTCTAATGATATTTTGTCAGCATCCTCTTCCTTAGTAAACACCGATACAAAGTATTCATTAAGTATTCTTCTCTTGCCTTGTGTCCCTAATAGGCCCCATGCTGCCTCTTACTATTTACATGCCGGTAGAAGATTTTTGGATTGCCATTTATGTTGACCGCCTTTCTATTCTCATATTCTCTTTTTGCCAGTCTTATTTTCCTTTTCACTCAACTTATTGTATTTGACCTGGTTCTCACTTGAAGAATTCACCTGACATGCATCATACATCCTCTTATTTTTTGTTTCATCATATTCTCTATCTCCATCGTCATCCAAGACACCCTGGTTTTGGTTCCTCTACATTTTGCCCTTGTTGGAATGTACCTAGGCTGTACCTGAAGCATCTCCTCCTTAAAGATCACCCACTGTTCCGTTACAGCTTTCATGTCAGTCTTCGGTTCCATTTTACCCTGGCTAGATCCTGTCTCATCCCACAAGTTGGCCCTCTTCCAATTCAGAAGTTCTACTTTAGATTGTTCCTTGTTCTTCCCAATTACTAATCTAAACCTTATGATGCAATGATCACTCTTACCCAAGTGTTCCCCCACAGACACTTGGTCTACTTGACCCACCTCATTCCCCAGAAATAGATCCAGCAATGCCTTCTTCCTCGTTGGACCAAGAAGATACTGATCAAGGAAGCTCTCCCGAACACACTTCAGAAATTCCTCCTCCTCCTCACCTTTTACTCTAATACTAGCCAACCAATATTTGGGTAATTAAAGTCCCCCAATACCACCAATCTACAGTTATTGCACATCTCTGTGATTTCCCTGCAGATTTGCTCCTCTATTTCTTCCTCACTATTTGGAGGCCTATAGAATACCCCCGGAAGGTGATGATCCCCTTTTTGCTTCTCAACTCTAACCAAATGAATTCTGTCCTTGCCCCCTCAAGCACATCCACTCTTTCCTACATCACAATGTCTTCCCTCATCAGTAGTACCACCCCATCTCCCTTTCTTCCTCCTCTATCTTTTCTGAACACTTTGTATTCTTGAATGTTAAGCGCCCAGTTCTCACCATTTTCAAGTCACATTTCCGTTATTGTCACTACATCATATTCCCACACGGCTACTTATGCTTGTAGTTCAGCAACCATATTCACAACACTTTGTGCTTACAGGACAGGAATACTGCCTGTGTATTCCTTCTTAGTCCGCTCCTTAAGGGCGGACATATGGATGAAAATGGAATAGTGTAGGTCAGATGGTTTCACAGGTCGGCGCAACATCGAGGGCCGAAGGGCCTGTACTGCGCTGTAATGTTCTAATTCTAATTCCTATTTAATTTGGTAATACTCCGTTCTCTAGTACTATCCAACACTCTCATTTTGTGCGCCTAGTTCCTTTTCTCCTGCTGGTATATGCTGATGCCCATCCCCCTGTTAATTTAGTTTAAAACCCTTCCTAACCACACTAGTGAACCTCCCCGTGAGGACATTGGTCTCAGTCCTGTTGAGGTGCAACCCATCCCTTTTTAATAGGTGCCTTCTGCCCCAAAACTGGTCCCATTGCCCCAAGAATCTGCACCAGGCCTCAAGCTACACTCTGATTCTCCCTATCCCTATTCTACTCCCCCTAGCACATGGCACTGGCAATAATCCAGCGATTACTACCTTCGAGGTCCTACTTTTTAACTTCCTCACTAGCTCCTGAAAATCTGACCATAGGACCTCAATACCTGCCGTCTCTATGTCGTGTGTACCACAATGTCTGGCTCACTCCTTTCCCCCTGCAGACCCTCTCCATGATGCCCTCTACCCTGGCACCAGGGAGGCAACACAGCATGCGGGACTCATGATGCCAGTGACAGAAACGCCTGTCTGTCCCCCTAACTATGGAACCTCCTATAACTACTGCATTTCTACTGTTTGCTGTTCCCTTCTATGCAGTTCCTTGCCCATTGATATATAGCATCAAATTGAAAGAAAAGGTGTACAATACTGCAAAGTAGGCCAGAAGATTGGGAACATTTTTAGAGTATGAGAGTAAGCTAGCAAGAAATATAAAAACAGACAGTAAAAGCTTCGACAAATATCTAAAAAGGAAAAGAGTAGCTAAATTAAATGTTGGTCCTTTAGAAGATGAGACTGGGGAATTAATAAGGGGAACCACTGAAATGGCAGACTCTTTGAAAAAGTATTTTGTATTTGTCTTCACAGTAGAAGGCACAAAAAGCATCCCAAGAATAGCAGAAAATCAGGAGCCAAAAAAGGAGGGAGGATCTTGAAACAATCACTATTACTAGAGAAAAAGTATTAGGAAA
The DNA here is from genome assembly GCF_036365525.1 of Heterodontus francisci. Classification (NCBI taxonomy): domain Eukaryota; kingdom Metazoa; phylum Chordata; class Chondrichthyes; order Heterodontiformes; family Heterodontidae; genus Heterodontus; species Heterodontus francisci. The sequence continues at coordinate 46,898,319 of NC_090376.1, read as the reverse complement.
ACTAATGGGACGGAAGGTTGACAAGTATCCTGGACCTGATGGCCTGCATCCCAGAGTCTTAAAAGAAGTGGTTGCAGAGATAGTGGATGCATTGGTTGTAATCTTCCATAATTCCCTAGATTCTGGAAAGGCCCCAGTGGATTGGAAAGCTGCGAATGTAACACTGCGAATGGGGGGGTGGGGTGGGGTGGGGTGGGGTGGGGGATGTTGACAGAAAGCAGGAAACCATAGGCCAGCTAGTCTATCATCTGTCATTGGGAAAATGCTAGAATCCATTATTAACCAAGTAGTAGCAGGACATTTAGAAAATCATAATGCAACCAGGCAAAGTCAACACGGTTATATGAAAGGGAAATTGTGTTTGCCAAATTTATTAGAGTTCTTTGAGGATGTAACAAGCAGGATGGATGAAGGAGAACCACTAGATGTAGTGTATTTGGATTTCCAAAAGGCATTCGATAAGGTGGCACATAAAGGTTACTGCACAAGATAAAAGCTCATGGTGTTGGGATAATAATATTAGCATAAATCGAGGATTGGTTAACTAACAGAAATCAGAGAGTTGGGATAAATAAGGCATCTTCAGGTTGGCAAACTATAACCAGTGGAGTGTCGCAGGATCAATGCTGGAGACTCAACTATTTACAATCTATATTAATGACTTGGATGAAGGGACCATTGTAGCCAAATTTGCAGATGATACAAAGTCAGGGAGTCATAGAGTTATACAGCAAAGAAACAGGCCCTTCAGCTCATCGCGTCTGTGCCAGCCATCAAACACCTAACTATTCCAATTCCATTTTCCAGCCTTGGCCCGTAGCCTTGTATGCTATGGCGTTTCAAGTGCTCATCTAAATACTTCTTAGATGTTGTGAGGGTTTCTGCCTCTACCACCTCCTCTGGCGTTCCAGATTCCAACCACCCTCTGGGTGAAAACATCTTTCTTCAAATCACCTCTAAACCTCCTACCCCTTACCTTAAATCTATGCCCCCTGGTTATTGACCCCTCCGCTAAGGGAAAACGTTTCTTCCTATCTAACCTATCAACGCCCCTTTTAATTTTGTATACCTCAATCATGTCCCTCCTCAGCCTTCTCTGCCCTAAGGAAAACAACCCTAGCCTTTTCAGTCTCTCTTCATAGCTGAAATGCTCCAGCCTAGGCAACGTCCTGGTGAATCTCCTCTACACCACTAGATGTAGTGTATTTGGATTTACCCTCTCCAGTGCAATCACATCCTTCCTATAGTGTAGTGACCAAAATTGTACACAGTACTCCAGCTGTGGCCTAACTAGCATTTTATACAGCTCAATCATAACCTCCCTGCTCTTATATTCTATGCCTCAGCTAATAAAGGCAAGTATCCCATATGCCTTCCTAACCACCTTATCTACCTGTGCTACTGCCTTCAGTGATCTATGGACAAGTACACCAAGGTCCCTCTGACCCTCTGTACTTCCTAGGGTCCTACCAACCACTGTATATTCCCTTGCCTTGTTAGTCCTCCCAAAATGCATCACCTCACACTTCTCAGGATTAAATTCCATTCCTATCTTACTAGCCCATCTATATTGTCCTGTAATCCAAAGCTTTCCTCCTCACTATTTATGACACCACCAATTTTCGTGTCATCTGCGAACTTACTGATCATATCTCCTATATTCACGTCTAAATCATTAATGTACACTACAAACAGTAAGGGTCCCAGCACCGATCCCTGCGGTACACCACTGGTCACAGGCTTCCACTCGCAAAAACAACTCTCAACCATTACCCTCTGCCTCTTGCCACTAAGCCAATTTTGGATCTAGATTGCCAAATTGCCCTGGATCCCATGGGCTCTTGCCTTCTTAACCAATCTCCCATGCAGGACCTTATCAAAAGCCTTACTGAAGTCCATGTAGACTACATCAACTGCTTTACCCTCATCTACACATCTCATCACCACCTCGAAAAATTCAATCAAGTTAGTTAGACATGATCTCCCCTGACAAAGCCATGCTGACTATCCCTGATTAATCCCTGCCTCACCAAGGGGAGATTAATCCTGTCCCTCAGAATTTTTTCCAATTGTTTCCCAACCACTGATGTTAGACTCACAATTACCTGGTTTATCCCTGCTACCCTTCTTAAATAATGGTATCACATTCGCTGTCCTCCAATCCTCTGGTATCTCTCCTATGGCTAGAGAGGATTTGAAAATTTGTGTCAGAGCCCCTGCAATCTCCTCCCTTGCCTCACATGACAGCCTGGGATACATCTCATCTGGGCCTTGGGGGTTTAGCCACTTTTAAGCCCACTAAAACAGCTAATACTTCCTCCCTTTCAACGCTAATATATTCAAGTATATCACAATCCCCTCCCTGATCTCTACACCTACATCGTCCTTCTCCATAGTGAACACAGATGAAAAGTAATCATTTAAAACCTCACCTATGTCCTCCGGCTCTACACACAGATTGCCACTATGGGCCCTACTCTTTCCCTCGTTAGCCTCTTGCCCTTAATATACGTATAAAATGCCTTAGGATTTTCCTTTATCTTGCCTGCCAGTGTTTTTTCATGTCCCCTCTTCGCTCTCCTAATTACTTTTTTAGTACCCCCCTACACTTTCTATACTCCACTAGTGCCTCCGCTGTTTTCAGTGCTCCGAATCTGCCATAAGCCTTCTTTTATTTCCTGATCCAATCCTCTATATCCCTTGACATCCAGGGTTCCCTGGACTTGTTGGTCCTACCCTTCACCTTAATGGGTACATTTTGGCTCTGAACTCTCACTAGTTCCTCTTTGAATGACTTCCACTGGTCTGATGTAGACTTTCCTACAAGTAGCTGCTCCCAGTCCACTTTAACCAGATCCTATTTTATCATCTTAAAATTGGCCTTGCCCCAATTCAGTACCTTTATTTCAGGTCCATCTTTGTCCTTTTCCATAACCACCTTAAATCTTACTGAGTTATGGTCACCATTCCTGAAATGCTCCCCCACTGACACTTCTACCACTTGTCTGGCTTCATTCCGTAGGATTAGGTCCAGTACTGCCCCTTCTCTTGTAGGATTTTCTATGTACTGGCTCAAAAAGCTCTCCTGTATGTATTTTAATAATTCCGCCCCCTTTAAGCCTTTTGCACTAAGTAGAAAAGCAAGTTGTGTGGAGGACACAAGGTGGCTGCAAAGAGATAAAGATAGGTTAAGCGAGTGGGCAAAAATTTGGCAGATGGAGTACAATGTGGGAAAATGTGAGGTTGTCCACTTTGGCAGGAAGAATAGAAAAGCAGATTATTTAAATGGAGAGAGACTGCAGAATGCTGCAGTACAGAGGGATCTGGGTGTCCTTGTACATGAATCACAAAAAGTTAGTATGCAGGTACAGCAGGTAATTTTGAAGGCAAATCAAATGTTGGCATTTATTGCAAGGGGGATGGAGTATAAAAGTAGGGAAGTCTTGCTCCAACTGTACAGGGTATTGGTGAGACTGCACCTAGAGTACTGCGTACAGTTTTGGCCTCCTTATTTAAGGAGGGATATACTTGCATTGGAAGCACTTCAGAGAAGGTTCATTAGGCTGATTCCTAGGGTGAAGGCGTTGTCTTATGAGGAAAGGTTGAGCCGTTTGGGTCCAGACGCATTGGAGTTTAGAAGAATGAGAGGTAATTTATTGAAATATAAAAGATTCTGAGAGGGCTAGACCAGGTAGATGCTGAGAGGATGTTTTCCCCTCAAAGGAAATCTAGAACTAGGGGCACAGTTTCAAATTAAGATGGAGATGAGGAGGAATTTCTTCTCTCAGAGAGCTGTTAAACTTTGAAATTCTCTACCTCAAACAGCAGTGGAGGCTGGATCGTTGAATATATTCAAGGCTGAATCAGACAGATTTTTGATCTACAAGGGAGTTGAGGGTTACGGGGAGCATGCAGGAAAGTGCAGTTCAGGCCACAATCAGATCAGCCATGATCTTATTGAATGGTGAAGCAGGCTTGAGGGGCTGAATGGCCTAATCCTGCTCCTATTTCTTATGTTATGTTCTTATGGTCAGGACTGCACTTGTTCGAGATGTCGGCCCTCCCAACAGCCTCCAAAGCTGAGAGCCGGTTTTAGAGAGGCACACACCCTGAAGACTCCTATACCTCCTGCCTCTTTCTAGTCTTCTGGATGGCCACCCACCTACTATCCTGAACTCTCTCTGCCTGTGGGGTAACCACCTCCTGGAACGTACGATACAGGAAACTCTTCCGCTCCCTGATGCGTCGCAGCAACTGCAACTGCCCCTCAAGCTTGCAAATCCTGAGCTTGAGCTGAAGCAACTGGAGACACTTCCTATACACCTGATCCCCCAGGACACATGAAGTGTCCTGAAGTTCCCACATGATGCAGGAATTGTCAGCAACAGGTGTCAGATGCCGAATCATGATCTTAAAAAAAACTCTACTTCCTCTTTTAGAATCTAGTTGGTAACTTGTTTGAACTATTAATTTTAATTAATGCCTCTAGAACTGCTCTGTGCTACTACTATTATTAATTCATTGACTGTTAGAGTCACCCTGATTGAGGTTTTTAATTTTCCAGCTCCTAATTTACAAGAATGCCCTAGTTTAGAGAGAGAAATACTCACCAACCAATCACTCAGCTGATGTCACACTTCTTTCCCACAAATGTGGTGAGTCTGCTCTGAACTTACCCAGCGACGCAGGAAGAGATCCTTAAGTAGCAATTAATTGGCCAATTAAGGGCTTCAATTGGCTTAGGGCGAGCTGGCTGCTAGACAGCTCCCCTACTGCTGGTAAAATGGCAGCAGGGGTGGGTAGGTGACAGGAATGGCACCCCCGCCTCCCACAAGATTTTACGCCCCCATCCGCCTCCCAACCTGCTCCTGGGGTGGAGGGCGTAAAATTCCGGCCAATGAGTGTGAGGTGTTTATTGACTACCAAGACAGGCTCACAAATTACTTGCTGTCTGACCTGCTCAGTATTTCCAGTATTTTCTGTTTCTACAACAAACTACTTATTGGTTAGAGCCTTTTAGGAAAATGTAACACTTTTCCAAATCTCTTCAATGGAAAAATGGTCACATGCATTCATGTAGCCTGATGAAACCTTCCCCAAAATATTTGCAAAAATATCCCTAGACACATAACTTTGGTGAAACCAAATAGCCAAACATGTTGTGTGTGAGTGGCCATGAGGAAGAACGCCTAGAAATCCTGAGAACGAAGGCCATAGTAGGTGCTGGAGATGGGAAAAGATAAGTCAATGTCAGGATGATGAAAAGTCTCCTCACCATGCTAAAGACATGTCCCAAAGCAGTACCAAGTGGTGCAGTCTGCAGCAGTTCTATCTCAGTATTTGGCAGCTATGTGGCAAGGGGGACCTCAATCTAAAGGGACTCGTTTCTACACCCAGGAACCAGTCATTTCTCATACTTCTGCTACTGAACTAAGACTGAGAAGAGGGAGAAGGCTGGTGATAATACCTACTTCAATGGAAAGGAAGATTGAACGGGTTGTATAATGGGTGGCTGATCCAATATGGTTTTACTTCTCTCTGGGCTCAAGGGCTCTGTCGAATAGTACGTTTCCAATTATACTGGTCCTTGCATCCCAGCGAGACGGACAGGTTGTGGCTCTGCTCACAGCTTGTCTTTCGAACAAGACTGTCCCAGCTAAAACCTGCATGAGGTGAGTCAGCTACGCTGATCTGGATGAACCTCAATAAAAACATGTGTTTTAAGTCTTCAATGGCAGAACTGGCGGATGAATGAGGCGCGCGTGTATGCCGCTGTTAAGGCGGATGAAGACTGCAGTGAGATTGACACTGTTCAGTTGTCATGGCTTGCCATGCCATTGGGTAAAGATTGCCAACCCATCAAGATTGTGTACTTGTCGACCGTGCACCGACTTCCTCATGTTAAATTTTTTTTTTTATTCGTTCATGGGATATGCGGATTGCTGACTAGGCCAGCATTTACTGCCCATCCCTAATTGTCCTTGTGAAGGGCAAAAATCACACACAGTCCTCTGCCAGGGACACCGAAAAGCCCTGTGGCGATGGATAAGTGGCGTTGGAGACAGGGTTGTGAACCTCAAAGTGTCTCGTCACAAATCTGCACGTGGGCGGTAGATGCCTGATGGTGGCTGAGCTCTTGGATTTCGGACAGAGGTAGGTCCCGGGTAGCAGCATCCACTACTAAGCAGTCCTTTTTAGTGTCCCCCCGCTCACTTCACTTGAGGAAGGGGCTAGAAGAGGTGCCTCAAACATAGGCTGTCCCAAACTCTCCTGACCGGGGAACCGCACCGGATGGGACCACCATCCTTGTGGTCAAAAACACACACAAGCAAAAAAACACATGAATATCTGTACTTGGAATGTGCGTACCCTTATGGACAATCAAAACAGTGACTGTCCTTAAAGGAGAACCACCATAGTTTCTCGGGAGATGCTCTCAGTGAACCCCGGCTCCCTGCAGTAGGCCAGCTTAGAGAGGAAGGAGGATACACTTTCTTCTTGAAGGGGAAACCAGAGGAAAATTGTCATATTCAGAGAGTTGAGTTTGCCAGCAAAAGCAGAATTGCAGATATACTTATGGTACTTCCAACTGGTATTGACGAATGGCTCATGACCCTACGCCTTCAGCTTAGTCACAACCAATGGGCCACAATCATCAGTGCTTATGCTCCCACTCTTGATTCTACTGATGAAATGAAAGAGCCCGTTTATGCAGATCTGGATTCTGTACTGGCAGCCATCCCAAAACAAGACAAATTGATTCGACTGGGAGATTTTAATGCCAGAGCTGGATGCAACTACACTGTCTGGAAGGGTACCATCGGGAAAGTAGGATTGGGGAAATCAAATGCCAACGGTCTCCTCATCCTCACCATGTGGGCTCAACATCACAAACACACTCTTTCGTCAGAAAGATGAAAAATAGAAAAATACAAGACAACGTGAAAACATCCCCGATCCAAGGTCACCTCCTGGACTACGTCATTGTCCGAACCTGAGATAGGAAGGATGTGCACATCACCTGAGCCATGCGGGGTGCAAACAACTGCTGGACAGACCACAGACTTGTATGCTCCACTATGAGCATACGCCTAGCACCCAGACACTGAAGATCCTCAAAGAAATCCAAGAGAAGATTTAACATCCATACTCTTCAGGATATTAAAAAACGAGAACAATTCCAGGTGCAAATTTCTTCCCGTCTTGCTCTCACAGGCTCCAATGATGCCAGTGTGGAAGGGGTTTGGGATGAGATAAAATCTGCAATCCAAGAGATATGCACCTAGATCATTGAGTTTGAATCTCGCAGGCAGATGACACAAAAATTGGTAGTGTTGTAAATAGTGAGGAGGAAAGCCTTAGATTACAGGACGACATACATGGGCTGGTAAGATGGGCAGAGCAATGGCAAATAGAATTCATCCTGAGAAGTGTGAGGACTAACAAGGCAAGGGAATATACAATGGATGGTAGGACCCTAAGCAGTACAGAGGGTCAGAGAGACCTCACTGTACTTGTCCATCGATCACAGGTAGATAAGGTGGTTAGGAAGGCATATGGGATACTTGCCTTTATTAGCCAAAGCATAGAATGTAAGAGCAGGGAGGTTATGATGGAGCTGTATAAAACACTAGTTAGGCCACAGCTGGAGTACTATGTACAGTTCTGGGCACCACACTATAGGAAGGATGTGATTACACTGGAGAGGGTGCAGAGGAGATTCATCAGGATGTTGCCTGGGTTGGAGCATTTCAGCTATGAAGAGAGACTGGAAAGGCTAGGGTTGTTTTCCTTAGGGCAGAGAAGGCTGAGGGGGGACCTGCTTGAGGTGTACAAAATTATGAGGGGCATTGATAGGTTAGATAGGAAGAAACTTTTTCCCTTAGCGGAGGGGTCAATAACCAGGGGGCACAGATTTAAGATAAGGGGCAGGAGGTTTAGAGGTAATTTGAGGAAAAACATTTTCATCCAGAGGGTGGTTGGAATCTGGATCGCACTGCCTGAAGGGGTGGTAGGGACAGGAACTCTCACAACATTTAAGAAATATTTAGATGAGCACTTGAAACACCTTAGCATATAAGGCTACGGGCCAAGTGCTGGAAAATGGAATTAGAATAGTTAGGTGCATGATGGCTGGCACGGACACGATGGGCCGAAGGGCATGTTTCTGTGCTGTATAACTCTATGGTACCAAAACCAGTTCGACAAGAATGATATGCAAACTTCCTGATCGGAAATGCCAAGTCTTCTTTATATGTCAAAATCAGCCTACATCACAGCAGAAACAAGAAGAACATTTATTACTCAAATCCGAAGCTGAGAGAACGATACGTGTCATCAAGAATAAGTGGTGGGTAGATAAGGCCAATGAAGTTCAATGCTACGCACACAGGCACGACATGCCTTCGTCCAGGCCACCAAGATCATTGACGGAAACAAAAAATAAACAGTCCATCTACCCACCGCCCCCGCCTCCATCCAAGCTGAAGACAGCAATGCTCTTCTCAAAGACGATGCAGCCATCTGAGACCATTGGAAGGAGCACTACCAGAATGTTCTCAATCAGGAGTCTACTGTAACAGACAAAACCATCAAAAGAATCCCTCAACAGCTCGAGAGATCAAATTTTGGATGCTGCCAACACTTGCTAAGATACTAAAGGCTATCCAACAGAAGAACAAGAAGCCATCTGGTACAGACAACGTTCCTGCAGAGATCTATAAAGTTGGTGGTCATGAACTCTTGCTCAAACTCTCAGACCTTTTTACAAAAGTCTGGGGAGAAGAGGTACTACCTCCTGATTTCTGCAATACCATCATTGTCTAACTTTTCAACAAGTGTGACAAATCTTTTTGTGCGAACTATTGAGGCATATCCCTTCTATTTATTGTCAGGAAGATTCTCCACGAATCCTCCTGATCTGCCTCTTACCCGTCAGTGAAGACATACTTCCAGAGACTCAATGGGACTTCCAGCCATCCAGGGGAACCACAGACATAATCTTTATCACTCACTAAATCCAAGAAAAGTGCCTGGAACAACACAAACAGCTCTACATGGCCTTTATTGATCTGTCAAAGGCATTTGACTTCATCAGTGGCGAAGACTTTAGGAAAGTTCTCCAGAGACTTGGATATCCAGCAATATGTGCTACTATTCTGCAACTTCTGCATGATGGTACAACAGCAACTGTCCTTTGCAATCTATTGGAGACGGAACTCTTTTGTTTCCGGACGGCAACAAGCAAGGTTGTGTGATTATGACTACTCTCTTCACTATCTCCCTCAGCCTGGCCATGGAACTCATTTGTGACCAACTTCCACAAGGGGTCATGATTGAATTTCAAATTGATGGGAAGCTTTTCAATCTCAACAGGCTGGCAGCTAAGGAAAGGTGACCCTCCAGCATATCCAAGACTTGCAATATGCCGACAACTGTGCAGTTGTGGCCCACACTGTTAGTGACATTCAGACTACTCTTAACCTCTTCAACTCCGCATACATGAGGGTTGGTCTCTCACTCAACATCAGCAAGACCAAAATCCTCCAACAGCCCTCCCCCAGATCTACATCTACACCTCCAGCTATTGATATCGATGAGGAGACTTTAGAAGTCATTGAACACTTCTCGGCAGCTGCCTTTCTCAAAAGGTCACCATTGAAGTGGAGATCCAGCACAGAATCAGCTGTGCCAGTGCAGCCTTCCAAAAATTGCGCAACTGGTTCTTCGACAACAGAGATCTCCAAAAGAGGACAAAGGCTTTTGTCTACAATGCTTTTGTCACCACCCCTCTAAATGGCAGTGAGACTTGGGTCACCTACCAAAGGTACCTCCGGGCACTGGAGAATTTCCACCAGTGGTATCTATGCAGGATGCCCAAAGGCTGGAATTTTATGGTGCAGTGGAGGCCCTGTCTACCGGCTGACAAGTCAGGAGCAGGCCTGCCTCTGCTGGGCCTGGAAGCCATGCAGCGATTTTGTGTGGCCCAGGCCCTTAATTGGCCTTGGTCGGGGCTTCCACCCTCTGACGCAGGAAGTCCTGCCTCCAAGAGCTCCAGGAGCGGTGATCACTACTGGGACGAGCAAGAGGGACGCAGGCTCTGAGAAAGGTGAGTGGAGTTTCAGGCCTTGCCGGGGACAATTGGCTGGGTCCTGGTGAAGGGGGTGGGGGTCGATCAAGAGGGCAGGAGCAAGAGCTCCAGTGGGGGCGGCTTGTGCTGCTGGTGGGGCCCTCCATGAGACACAGAGTGCTCGATCTGGAGGGCAGGCCCCCCCCCCCCCACCGCCAGGTTTTACTGGACGGCCTCCTCAGCTGACAAAGTGCCTGGCTACTTCTGGTAATGTACCAGCGGCGGTGGGAGGAGGCCCTTAAGTGGCTATTAATTGGCCACTTAAGGGCCTCAATTATCCTGGGGCAGGTGGGTTGTTTGCCACTTCCCCTGCTGCGGGTAAAATGACAGTGGGGGTGGGTAAGCGACAAGAATGGCACCCCCCTGCCTTCTACTTGATTTTACACACCCCCCATCCTCCATCCTGCTCCCAGTTGGTGGGGGTGGGGTGGGGGGGGGCAGGTGGTGTAAAATCCCAACCAAAGTCAAGTGGGAAGACAGGCAAACAAACTCCAGCATCCTCACTGAAGCCAATTTCTCTAGCATTGCAACCATGATTATGCAAAATCAGCTTCGCTGGTCTGGGTACTGCATCCATATGCCAAACAATTGACTTTCGAAGCAGATCCTCTTGTCACAAGTTAAGGATGGCACCTGATCTCAAGGAGGACAGAGAAAATATTTTAAGGACATTCTGAAGGACTCATTGAAAAGGGGAGAAATTGACATTGGTGCATGGAAGGAACTTGCCACAAACCGTACCACGTAGCAGTGCCTCATCTGACAAACCGCAACATAGTTGGAGACTGACCACATAAACTCTGCTCCAGAGAAGCGATGAAAGCGGAAGGAAAGAGAGCAGAACCCTGGCTTGAGAACTCCCCTTCCTCAGGGCAACTCCTGTCCTCTCTGCCTAAAGACCTGTGGCTCCAGGATTCGCTTGCTGAGTCACATGAGGACACAGAAATCACGAAGTCTGGCAGACATCATCTGCGTTTCGAAAGACTGACAACGACATTCCTAAACACTTTGAAAGTTTCGCCCAATGTCTTTTAAGATTAGAAACAAGAAAGAAATCCAATCCATCTACACTCCAATAATGAATCAATGCTTTCAGGAGAGGCGATGACAAAATTGATGGGAATTTAAATATACACATCAAATATTGGTGTAGCAGAGCCAGGGGCAAAGCAAAGCCCCTTCGACTGTATTGCAAACGTCCTTAACTCTTACTTGAGAAGAGAATACCTTATTGCACAAATGTGAATTTTTCCATTTACCACATCAGGCATTCTTGTCAGCTGTCTAAATTCTTATAATCCAAGTTGTAAATACAAACAATGAAGTTTATATAATTGAAGTAATTGTCCAACATCTGTCTTTCTGTGAAACACTGCACTCTAAGAGTTCACAATTTGTTGATTACAGAAGTCTTAGTCCCGTAATGTATAGGCAAATGATATATTCTTTTGTTTAAACATTCTTCTGTTTTACTTAATTTTATACATGTGTATATGAGAAATCATTAGCAAGGACTTAGCGTGCACAAGTGGTTGGACAATGTGGCTTACATCCACAATAGCTCCTTTTCAGCAGGGCAGAAGGCATTAAGTGTACTCTCTATACCTCAGAGAAGACTTACTGAGAAGTACCAACTGCTGAGTGGGCTAGCTATTGCCTGGTTTACTGGCAAACTGAACACTCTAGAGCCAGGCACCAGAAGACCCTGCCCTTGCACCCATTCCCCCACACAAAAAGTAAAAAGGACAGCGAGTAGACTGACTGGGTAACCTCAGTAGGCGGCAAAGCTAACACTGTTACAACACATGGGTGATAACTGGATAGCACTTTGAGGGAAGGGGTTAGATCTTTATCTAGCCTATTATCCTGAGTCCCAGCCCCAATTCAGATTCTATTGGGCAAATACATACAACATAAAACAGCACCTAATTCAGTCCAACATCATCGCTCAGCCAATGCTAGTTGGCAATTTCATTCAGGCAGGTCTAAGGATGATTGGTGCAGGAAATGGAATAAACGGGACACAAATGTACAGGTGTTTGAGAGGCTGGGTTGAAGTCATTCTTGTGACAAAGAAGAGGGAACGTTGCTCTGAATCTATAACTGACCTTGAGGTGTTTGATACCGATGGGGTCGGAAGTGCAAATTGTTCCATTCGCCTTACATCATCATATCTCACCTTGATGCACATAACAAAACCTGGATTTGCCCTACCATTTACTGTTATTGAACACTTGAAGCTTCCTTTGGATTGAATTTTGATAGTTTGTTTCTTTTGTATTTGTGGTTAGCATACAGTACTCAGGAAAATGAAAAAAGCATGTAGTATTTATCTTAGGAGTTCCGAAGAAGGGTCACTGACCCGAAACGTTAACTCTGCTTCTCTTTCCACAGATGCTGCCAGAACTGCTGAGTGGTTCCAGCATTTCTTGTTTTTATTTCAGATTTCCAGCATCCGTAGTATTTTGCTTTTATTTTAATATTTATCTTTCCTCAGCTGAACGAGGAAGGAGCCACAAATAAGCAATAAATATGCCGGGGTGGGGGTTCAAATAGCTCAATTGCCATTCGAAACTTCAAAAAGGTCTTGATCTTGCAGTTTGACCAAACTTAGCACACTTCAAGAACTAAAACTGTACTTTTTGTAGGATCATAGAATGGTTACAGCACAGAAGGAAGCCATTCGGCCCGTCGCGTCCATGCCACTGTCTGCAACAGCAGCTCACCTAGTCCCACTCCCCTACCTTTTCCCTGTGGTCCTGCAAATTATTTCTCTTCAGGTACTTATTCATTTCCCTTTTGAAAGCTACAACCGAATCTGCCTCCACCACACTCTCAGCAGTACATTCCAGGTCCTAACCACACACTGTGCAAAAAAGTTTCCTTCATGTTGCCACTGCTTCTTTTGCCCATCACTTTAGATCGATGTCCTCTGGTTCTCAACCCTTCCGCCAATGGGAACAGTTTCTCCCTATCTATTCTGTCAAGACCCCTCATGATTTTGAACACCTCTATCAAATCTCCTCTCAGCCTCCTCTTTTCTAAGGAGAACAACCCAAGCTTCGCCAATCTAATCCACATAACTGAAGTCTCTCATTCTTGAAACAATTCTTGTAAAGATTCTGCACCCACTCTGAAGCCTTCACATCCTCCCTAAAGTGTGGTGCCCAGAATGGGACACAGCACTCCATCTGAGGCTGAACCAGTGTTTTATAAAGGTTTTAGATAACCTGCTTGCTTTTGTACTCAATGCCTCTATTTATAAAGCCCAGGATCTCGTATGCTTTATTAACCACTTTCTCAACATGCCCTGCCACCTTCAACAATTTGTGCACAAATACCCCCAGACCACTCTGTTCCTGCACCCCTTGAGAACTGTACCCTTCATTTTCCTGTTATGCCATTACCTGCCAACAGAAACTTCACAAAAGTAACTCCAACTGACTGTTCACATAAATCACCTTGTCATTCAAGCCTTTGATTTGCAGCTGATATAAATATTACTTTTTTAACCACTGACCAATGATGTGGCTTGTGTATGTGCTGGTTTAATCCTTGAATTCAGTATTCAGCAGACCTGATCGGACACACCAACAGTGGTGGCAGAGGACTGCGTGCGCGAGTTGGGGAACAGCACGGACTTGATTGAAGAGACCACTAGCAGCAGCAGCGGCAGAAGTAAGAGCGAGCGAGAGAGAAAAAACATGGGGAAACAGCACGGACCTGACCAGAGACAACAACAGCGGCAGCAGAAGATAAGAGAAAGAGAGTGTGGGGGAACAGTGCAGACTTGAAGGGAGACACCAGCAGTGGTGGCGTGGAATAGAGAGAGAGAGAGAGAACAGGGGAACAGTGCGAGCCTGATCAGAGACACCAGCAGCAGCAGAAAAGAAAGAGAAAAAGAAAGAAAGAAAAGAGAGAGAGAGAGGAGAGAGTGGGGGAACGGCACCAGCAGCAGTAATGGGGAATGAGAGAGAGAGAGAGAAACAACGGGGGAACAGTGCGGACCTGATCAGAGACACCAGCAACAGCGGTGGAGGATAAAAGAGAGACAGTGGGGGTATAGCACAAGCCTTCCAAGAAATCAAGGAGTGCAGCAGAGGACAGCAGATAGATGACTGGTTGGTGAGTATTAGGATTTTAAAAAAACTAAGGCAATGCTTTAAACTAGGACAGGGAAACTATAAACTTCAATTTATAACTTAACTATTTAAACTAATAAATAAAATTTCAATCAGGGTAAGTATAACAGCAAGGGAATTGATAGTAAGAGAAATACCACAGAGCAACTCTAGAGGCATTAATTAAAATTAATAGTTTATATAACATATTAAACAGATTCTAAAACAGGGAATAGAATTTTTTTTCTTAGATCACGGATGAGCAGCTGAGACCTGTTGTTTGCAATTCCTGCACCATGTGGGGACTTCAGGACACTTTGTGTGTCTTGGGAGCCATGTGTAGGAAATGTCTCCAGCTGCTTGAGCTCAAGCTCAGGATTTCTGAGCTTCAAGGGCAGCTGGAGTAACTGCAAAGCATCAGGGAGGATGAGCGTTTCCTGGATCGTGCGTTCCAGGAGGTGATGACTCCTTAGTCAATGAGAGTCCAGGATAACAGATGGGTGGCCATCCGGGTGACGAGGAAGATCAGGAGTCATTGGGGTGTGTGCCTCTCTCAAACTGGTGTTCTGTTTTGGAGATTGCTGGGAGTGATGACACCTTAAGGAGTGCAGTCCAGACCATAGCACTAATGGGCAAGGAAACAGCAAAGAGTAGAGTGCAGTAGTTATAGGAGATTCCATCATTAGGGGGATAGACAGGCATTTCTGTAACCATCATTGTGAGTCCTGCATGCTGTGTTGCCTCCCTGGTGCCAGGTAAAGGATATCATGGAGAGGGTGCAGAATATTCTGCAGCGGAAGGGAGTGAGCCAGAAGTTGTGGTACACGTAGATAGAACATAGAGAGGGCAGGTAATGAGGTCCTACGGTCAGATTTTCTAGAGCTTTTCAGGAGCTAGGGAGGAAGTTAAAAAGTAGGACCTTGAAGGCAGTAATCTCTGGATTACTTCCAGTGCCATGTGCTAGCGAGAGTAGAAATAGAAAGGCAGGGAGAATCAATGCATGGCTTGAGGCCTGGTTTAGTAGGGAGGGCTTCAGATTCTTGGGACCCTAGGACCAGTTCTTGGGTAGGAGGCACCTATTCAAAAGGGATGGATTGGTTGGGGTTGGGGCCGACCAAGATTCATGGCCCTCCTGCCTTGGGCGCTATGGCATTGGAAGAATGAATGAGAATGGACAGAGACTGCTGGAGTTGTGAACCTATCACAACCTCCGCATCACCAACTCGTTATTTCATAATAAACCCTGTCACCAGGTTTCATGGAGGCACCCAAGATCACATCGTTGGCACCAGCTGGACTTCATCGTCACAAGGCGAACCTCAATAAACAGTGTCCAAATCACACGCAGCTTCCACAGTGCGGACTGCGATACCGACCACTCCCTGGTGTGCAGCAAAGTTAGACTCAAACCAAAGAAGCTACATCACTCCAAGCAGAAGGGCCGCCCGCGCATCAACACGAACAGAATTTCTTATCCACAACTGTTACATAAGTTTCTAAATTCACTTGAAAAAGCCCTTCAAAACACTCCTGCAGAGGATGCAGAGACGAAGTGGGCCCAAATCAGAGACGCCATCTATGACTCAGCAATGACCACCTTTGGCAAACGTGAGAAGCTGAATGCAGACTGGTTTCAATCTCACTTTGAAGAGCTGGAACCTGTCATAGCCGCTAAGCGCATTGCACTGTTGAATGACAAGAAAGCCCCCAGCGAGTTAACATCCAAGCACTTAAAGAAGCCAGAAGCGCTGCACAAAGAACAGCCAGGCGCTGTGCAAATGGCTACTAGTAACACTTATGCAGTCGCATTCAGCTGGCCTCTGACACCGGAAACATCAGAGGAACGCATGATGGCATTAAGAGAGCTTTTGGGCCAACCATCAAGAAGATTGCCCCCCTCAAGTCGAAATCAGGGGACACGATCACTGACCAACGCAAGCAAATGGACTGCTGCGTGGAGCACTACCTAGAACTGTACTCCAGGGAAAATGTTGTCACTGATACCGCCCTCAATGCAGCCCAGTCTCTGCCAGTCATGGATGAGCTGGATGAACAGCCAACAAAATCGGAACTCAGTGATGCCATTGATTCTCTAGCCAGTCGAAAAGCCCCTGGAAAGGATGGCATTACCCCTGAAATAATCAAGAGTTCCAATCCTCATACCACTCCATGAACTGCTTTGCCTGTGCTGGTATGAGGGAGCAGTACCACAGGACATGCACGATGCCAATATCATCACCCTCTATAAGAACAAGGGTGACCGCGGTGACTGCAACAATTACCGTGGAATCTCCCTGCTCAGCATAGTGGGGAAAGTCTTCGCTCGAGTCATTTTAAACAGACTCCAGAAGCTGGCTGAGCGTGTCCATCCTGAGGCAGAGTGCGGCTTTCGAGCAGAGATCCACCATTGACATGCTGTTCTTCCTTCGCCAGCTACAGGAGAAATGCCGTGAACAACAGATGCCCCTCTACTTTGCTTTCATAGATCTCACCAGAGCCTTTGACCTCGTCAGCAGATGTGGTCTCTTCAGACTACAGCAAAGATCGAATGTCCACCAAAGCTACTAAGTAACATCACCTCATTCCATGACAACATGAAAGGCACAATTCAGCATAGTGGTGCCTCATCAGACCCCTTTCCTATCCTGAGTGGCGTGAAACAGGGTTGTGTTCTCGCACCTACACTGTTTGGGATCTTCTTCTCCCTGCTGCTCTCACATGCGTTCAAGTCTTCAGAAGGAATTTTCCTCCACACAAGATCAGATGACAGGTTGTTCAACCTTGCCCGTCTAAGAGCGAAGACCAAAGTATGGAAGGTCCTCATCAGGGAACTCCTCTTTGCTGACGATGCTGCATTAACATCCCACACAGAAGAATGCCTGCAGAGACTCATCGACAGGATTGCGGCTGCCTGCAACAAATTTGGCCTAACCATTAGCCTCAAGAATACGAACATCATGGGACAGGACGTCAGAAATGCTCCATCCATCAATATCGGCGACCACACTCTGGAAGAGTTCACCTAGCTAGGCTCAACTATCACCAGTAACCTGTCTCTTGATGCAGAAATCAACAAGCGCATGGGAAAGGCATCCGCTGCTATGTCCAGACTGGCCAAGAGGGTGTGGGAAAATGGCACACTGACACGGAACACAATAGTCTTGAGTGTTTCAAGCCTGTGTCCTCAGTACCTTGCTCTCCGGCAGCGAGGCCTGGACAACGTATGTCAGCCAAGAGCGATGTCTCAACTCATTCCATCTTGGCTGCCTCCAGAGAATCCTTGGCATCGGGTGGCAGGACTGTATCTCCAGTGCAGAAGTCCTCGAGGCGGCCAACGTTCCCAGCATATACACCCTACTGAGCCAGCGGCGCTTGAGATGGCTTGGCCATGTGGGCCGCATGGAAGATGGTAGGATCCCCAAGGATGCATTTTACAGCGAGCTCGTGACTGGTATCAGACCCACCGGCCGTCCATGTCTCTGCTTTAAAGACGTCTGCAAACACGACATGAAGTCCTGTGACATTGACCATAAGTTGTGGGACTCAGTTGCCAGTGATCGCCAGAGCTGGCGGACTGCCATAAAGGCGGGGCTAAAGAGTGGCGAGTCGAAGAGACTTAGCAGTTGGCAGGAAAAAAGACAGAAGCGCAAGAAGAGAGCCAACTGTGTAAGAGCCCCGACAACCAATTTTATATGCAGCGCCTGTGGAAGAGTCTGTCACTCTGGAATTGGCCTTTATAGCCACTCCAGGCACTGCTTCACAAACCACTGACCACCTCTAGGCGCTTACCCATTGTCTCTCGAGACAAGGAGGCCAAAGAAGAAGAAGAAGCACCTCAACAGGACCGGGAAAAAATGTTCTCCCGGGGAGGTTCACTAGTGTGGTTAGGGAGAGTTTAAAATAAATTGGCATGGGGATGGTCACCAGCATATAGAGGTAGAAAAGAGGAATAAGGTGCACACAGGAGTAAGAGTGTTGGATAGTACTACTGAAGGAAGTTGTACAATATCAGATAGAAGCAGAATAAGAAGGACTACAAGGAACACAAAGACAGGTTTACAATGTATTTAAACACACAAAGTGTGGTGAATAAGGTTGGTGAGCTACAAGCACAAATAGCTGTGTGGGAATATGAGGTAGAAGTAATAACAGAAACGTGGTTTAAAAATGATGAGGACTGGGCGTTTAAAATTCAAGGATATGAAGTGTTCAGAAAAGACAGGGAGGAAAATAAAGGGAGGTGGGGTGGCAGCTGATTAGGGAAGATATTGTAGTGTTGTAAAGGGAAGGTGTCCTTGAGGATGCAATGACAGAATCCCTCTGGTTAGAGTTGAGAAGCAAAAACGAAATGATCACACGATTGGGGGTATTCTATTGGCCTCCAAATAATCAGAGAGAGAGAGACAGGAGCAAATCTGCAGGGAAATTACAGAGATGTGCAAGAACTATAGAGTGGCGATATTGGGGGACTTAATTACCCAAATATTGATTGGGATAATGTTAGAGTTAAGCGTAAGGAGGGGGAGGAATTTCTGAAATGTGTTCAGGAGAACTTCATCGACCAGTATGTTCTCGGTCCAACTAGGAAGGAGGCATTGCTGGATCTGGAGCTGGGGAATGAGGTGGATCAAGTGTCTATTAGGGAACACTTAGGTAAGAGTGATCATCATATCATAAGGTGTAGACTAATAATGGAGAAGAGCAAGGAGCAAGGGGAGAAGGTCAAGTGCACCAGGCAAGTTGTCATGATCCTGTTGTTTTTCTTTGGG
Organism: Heterodontus francisci; assembly: GCF_036365525.1. Classification (NCBI taxonomy): domain Eukaryota; kingdom Metazoa; phylum Chordata; class Chondrichthyes; order Heterodontiformes; family Heterodontidae; genus Heterodontus; species Heterodontus francisci. Next base: position 46,879,300 of record NC_090376.1, on the reverse strand, counting down.
GAAATATGCGGTGTGCCTTTAAGACAAGTAAGAGATCAGTACTTCTTTAAGGCAGCAAGTTTCAGAAGTTACAGAGTAAAGGTGCATCTTGGTTGCCCTGGACACAACCATTCAGAGACAGAGAACAGACATACAATGTTGCCGTTTAACTTTGAAATTAGCTGGAAAAAACCTGGCTTTGCAGAGACAGTTGAGAGACAGACTGTTCTGACATGCTGTGCCAGCATATACTGAAGGAAATAGGAGAGCTCTCTCAGTCTATTTAAACCCTATTTATCATTCTCTCTCAGAATTCTGAAAAGTCAAGCCAGATTAATTCTTTAAAAAAGTAAAATAGATATTTGTCAATCTACTGTGTTCATCACTGGAAAGAAGAAGGGTTTGATGCTTCAACTACTGAACTGTAATTGCTGAATTCCTATCATCGGATTCATTGGACCCTGGAAGATTGCGAGTGGATTGCAGAGTGGGCAGGTACTTAATTCTGTGGTTATTGTGGGGGGGTTGGTGGTGGGAGAGGATCAGGATAAAGTTATTTATTTATTTTTTAAAACAATGTCCCTTTAAATTTCAAATTGCAATGTAGAGCTCGAAGCCCTTTAAAAATGGCGTCGGCACTTTCACAGTGGTACCTGACACCATTGCCAGTGACGGACCGCCCGCCCCTCCATGTCCTCGGGGGGGAGTTTTCCCCACCCATTTAAATGACCCACCGCGTTTAATATCGCGGCGGCTCCGCAAAGTATAGGGCACTGTTATTTACGGTCGCCGCCGAATCCAGCGCACAGAATATGATGAAAGCGAAAAAACAGGGTGGATGATGCATGTCAGCTAAATTCTTCAAGTGAGAACCAGGCCAAATATAATATGTTGAGAGGGAAAGTGAAGAGGAAAGAGACTGTGCTTGACTAGTCTAACTGAATTTTTTGATGAAGTAACAGAGAAGGCTCTTGTAGGGAAAGCAATGGATGTTGTCTATTTGGATTTTAAGAAAGCCTTTGACAAAGTACCACATAAAAGTCTGGTTAACAAAATTGAGGCTCATGGAATAAGAGGGTCAGTGTCAGCTTGGATAAAACACTGGCTTAAGGGCAGTAAACAGCGAGTTGTGATAAATGAAAGCAAAATACTGCAGTTGCTGGAAATCTGAAACAAAAACAAGAAATGCTGGAATCACTCAGCAGGTCTGGCAGCATCTGTGGAAAGAGAAGCAGAGTTAACGTTTCGGGTCAGTGGCCCTTCTTCGGAACTGACAAATATTAGAAAAGTCACAGATTATAAGCAAGTGAGGTGGGGGAGGGGCAAGAGATAACAAAGGAGAAGGTGCAGATTGGACCAGGCCACATAGCTGACCAAAAGGTCACGGAGCAAAGGCAAACAATATGTTAATGGTGTGTTGAAAGACAAAGCATTAGTACAGATTAGGTGTGAATACACTGAATATTGAACAGCAGCAAGTGCAAACCTGAAAAAAAACCTGAGAAAAACAGTGGGTAAGCAAACTGAACAAACTAAGATGAAATGAAATAAATGCAAAAAAAGATTGTAAAAAATGTAAAAAAGAATGTAAAAAAAAAAGTTGTGATAAATGGTTGTTTTTCAAACTGGAAGATGATAAACAGTGGTGTTCCACAAGTTCAGCTTTTATATATATAATACGATGAAATCAAACTTGGAGGCGTGGCAAACAGTGAGGATGATACCAATCGATTGCAACAGAACTTAGATAGACTAGCAGAATGGGCAGACAAGTAGCAGATGGAATTTAATACAGGGAAGTGTGAAGTGATGCATTTTGGAAGAAGGGATAGGGAGAGGTAATATAGACTAAATGGCAATATTCTAAAGAGTGTGTAGGGACAGAAGGACCCAGGGGTTCATGTGCATAGATCTTTGAAGATGGCAGGATATTTTGAGAGAGTAATTAGCAAAGCATATGGGATCTTGGGCTTCATAACTACACACCCTCCACCACTGACGCACAGTGGCACCATATACAAGATGCACTGCAGCAACTCACCACACCTCCTTTGACAGCACCTTTCAAACCCATGACCTCTACCACCAAGAAAGACAAGGGTAGCAGAAACGTGGGAACACCACCATCTGCAAGTTGCCCTATAATTCACACACCATTCTGACTTGGAAAAATATTGCCATTCCTTCACTGTCGCTGGATCAAAATCTTGGAACGCTCTCCCTAACAGCACTGTGGGTGTACCTGTACCAGATGGACTGCAGCAGTTCAAGAAGGCAGCTCACCACCACCTTTTCAAGGGCAATTAGGGATGGGCAACAAATGCTGGCCGTGACCTGGAACTCTCTGCCTACAAGGGTGGTGAAAGCATAGACGATGATTGATTTCAAAAGGAAATTGGATGGGCACTTCCAGGAACTAAACTTGCAGGGCTAAGGGGATAGAGCAGGGAAATGGGATTGATTGGATTGCTCTACAGAGTGCTAACATGTTCTTAATGGGCCGAATTACCTCTTTCTGTGCCACAATGACTCTATGACTTGATTGAGCAGAAAAGGAGGGAAGTTATGCTGAACCTTTATCAAGCACTGGTTAAGCCACAACTAGAGTATTGTCTCCAGTTCTGGTCACCATATTTTAGGAAGGAGGTGAGGGTCCTTGAAAGGGTGCAGAGGAGATTTACCAGAATGGTTCCTGCAATGTGGGATTTTAGCTACAAAGGTAAGTTGGAGAAGCTGTTGTTCTCCTTGGAGCAAAGGAGATTGAGGGGAGATCTGATAAAGATGTACAAGATATACAGGTTTGGATAAGGTAGACAAAGAAAAATTGTTCCTGTTAGCTGATGGTCCAAGGATTAGGGGACATAGATTGAAGGCTTTGGGCAAGAAATGCAAAGGAAATGTGAGGAAAAACTTTCTTTTATGCAGGGCATGGTGATGACCTGGAACTCGTTGGGTGGTGGAAACAAAGATGAACGATTTCAAAAGGAAATTGGATGGACATTTGAGGGAAATAAACTTGCAAAGCTATGGGGATAGAGTGGGGGAATGGGACTGACTGATTTGCTGTACAGAGAGCCAGCATGGATTTGATGGACCGAGTGGCCTGCCTCTGTGCCATATATCACACTATTCTGTAATGACTCTATTGGTTGAATTTTCCCAGCCCATTAGAGACGGGCTGGGAGGCGAGAGGGCTGGCAATATGGCAGGGGAAGACTATGGGAGGGGAGCTCTTTCCACCGCCATAGCAATTGCCAGCTGCGGGAACATGAGCAATGTGGATGCCCACGGGGTAGCCAATTGAGCCACTTGATGGCCCAATTAAGGGCCATCTCCCACCCTTGCGGGCATTTTGTCTGCATCAGGACCTCCTGCCTCATGAGGAGACGATCAGGTAAACACTGGCTGCCTCCCAGCAGACTCTCTGGATGGGACCCACTGTACTGGGTGCTCCATGGCTCAAGGAGGGGACCCCAGCTGCCATGGCTACCTCCGCGCCCAAGGTGGCACTGACATAACAACTCCTCCCAATTACCGGGGCCTTGCAGCTGGCACCAGGTTCACAAAAGATGCTTACATATCTTTGAGGGTGCCTCGCCATTGAGGTGCTCTCATCCTGGAGCTGGAGCCTCAGCACTGGCCACCGCTAGCTCTTGGGGGTGGGCCACCGTGCTCAATTGGACGACGGCCCCAGCGGCTGCATGTTAATTGGCCACTACCACCAAAATGCCGCCACAGGGTCCCGCCATCTGCTGGAGCAGAGTTGGCTCCTGCTTTCTCCTCCAAAGGCAAGACTTCAACCAATCCCGTAAAATTCAGCCCAATGATCTATGTTGACTTAGCAGCTGACCTTAGTTCGACTTCGCTAGTTAATAGGCCATGTGACTTTCTACTTCATGCTTTCATTTGGAATGATGCTGGCTATTGTATTAACTCATCTGTAGCTTATTTTGGTAGTTTGGAGAAATTAGCATGTTTTAGACTTTTTTTCTCAAACGGCATGTTGCAAAATGCATTATAATGTCCTTCCTTTGACAAATGTGACAAAACAATTTTATCATGTGGGGGATAACTTTCATGTATCATCGCCACCATCCAACTGGTTAAGAATAAAACATTCTTTGTTTGAAACAAGCAAACAAATAAACGCGTAAAAAATCTCCCAATTCATTTATTCATGCTGAACACACAGCAGTGAGCTAGAGATGTGCAGTTCCAATACTCGGGCAAAATGCTATGGCATCTTAGGGTGGTCCTTGTGTCCGACTGACTGCTGATATCAACATTACATCTTAGTCAATTTATTAGTGTTGCCCGTGAGAACGATCATTATTATCCAAGTGTCCATTTATCACATCCTTTAGAATAGAGTCTAACATTTTTCCAATGACTGATGTAAGGCGAACAGGTCTGTAATCCCCCGTTTTCTCTCTCCCTCATTTCTTAAATAGTGGGGTGACATCTGCAATCTGCAGGAACCTCTCCAGAATCTACAGAATTTTGGATGATGATCACCATTGCATCCACTATATCCATAGCTACCTCGTTCAACACTCTGGGATGTAGACTATCAGGTCCTGGGACTTATCAACCTTCAGCCCTATTAATTTCTCCAATACAACCTTCTTACTTATATTAATTTCCTTCAATTCCTCATTCTCCCTAGTCCCTTGGATCTCTAATTCTGGGAGATTTCTTGTATCTTCCTCAGTGAAGACAGACACAAAGTAATCATTTAGCTTCTTTGCCATTTCTCTATTCCCCATTATAAATTCTCCTGACTCTGCCTGTAATGGACCCACATTTATCTTAGCCAAATGTTTCCTTTCTACGTACCTGTAGAAGCTTTTACAGACTGTTTTTACATTTTTTGCTAGCTTACATTCATATTCTATTCTCCCTTTCTTTATCAGTTTTCTCATCCTCCTTTGCTGTTTTCTAAAATCCTCCCAATCCTCAGGTTTACTACTATTTCTGGAAACTTTATAGGCCTTTTCTTTTAATCTTATACAATCCTTAACTTCCTTTGTTATCCACCGATGACTGCCTTTACTTTTGGGGTTTTGTGCCTTGAAGGAATGTATAGTTGCTGTAAACTATGTAATATTTCTTTAAAGACTATACATTGCCTATGTAATGTCGTACCTTTTAATGCATTTTCCCAATCCACCTCAGCCAATTTGCCCCTCATACGTTCATAATTTCCTTTGTCCAAATTTAACACCCTGGCTTCAGATTGAACTACCTCAATTTCAAACATAATGTAAAATTCTATCATATTATGGTCACTCATCTCTGAGGGTTTTTTTAAACAAGATTATTAATGAGCCCTTTCTCATTACATAATACTAGATCTAAAATAGCCTGTTCTCTAGTCGGTTCCTCAACATACTGCTCTAGAAAATTATCCCTAACACACTCCAGAAACCTGTCCTCCACAGCAATAGTGCTCATTAGGCTTACCCAGTCTATATGCAGATCGAAATCACCCATGATTACTGTATTATCCATGCTACATGCTTCTCTAACCTCCTGATTAATATCATGCCTCACACTACCACTGCTGTTTGGTGGCTTATAAATAACTTCTACCAATGTTTGCTGCCCCTAGCTGTTTCTTAGTTCCACCCAAATAGATTCCACATTTTGTTCTTCGATCTGAGATCCTGCTTTACTAATGTACTGATCTCATCCCTTATTATCAGCGCAACATCACCTTCTTTGCCTTTTTGCCTCTCCTTCCCAAATGTCAAATATCCTTGAATATTCATTTGCCAGTCTTGGTCACCCGGTAGCCATATTTCTGTTATGGCAATTAGATCATACCCATTTACTTCTTTTTGTACCTTTAAATCATCTACTTTGTTGCGAATTCTGCGTGTATTCAGGTAGAGTGCCCTTAACCTTGTCTTTTTGACATTCTGCATTCTAAGCCTAGTTGATTCTCGCCTTTGTTTCGCCTGCCTTCTAATGTCACTTGCTACATTTCTACTTCCTGTTGCTAGCTTTATTTCCTTCCAATTTGAGCTACCCCTCAGGTTCCCATCCCCCTGACAAGCTAGTTTAAACCCTCCCCAACAGCACTAGCAAATCTCTCTGCGAGGATGTTAGTTCCGGTCCTGTTAAGGTGTAGCAAATGCAAGTAGAAACAGTGTGACATCAGAACCATACCAATGTAAACATAGGCTGAACTCCAGACGCAACTATGAGTGTCAAGGTAAATGCAGATGCCAGAGAGAGGACTTCAGCTCCTGCAATACCAATCGTTTCTTTGCTATATGATTGGACATTCAAAGGAATGAGATCAACAATTCTGCAAACCTCATTGATATTTGGAGCCGACTCACATAAATCACTTTGGACAAAAGTTAAATTACAGGCCAGTCTGAATGCAATTTGTGTTAGAAACCACAGCTCACAAGATTGTGGAAGTACAGGAGAGTTCCCTGTTCCTTTGGAATTTTAAGGTTTACATTTGAGTGCATTCACTTCAATTCAGCTGAGTAATTTGAGCTTTTTTTTATACACTGGAAAAGGTCTGGATGCTTAGTACAAACTCAACATAACTATATAAATAACGAGTACCTGGGATTTGACAGCTTGGGAAAAACTTGCCAGAAGCCTTTAGCTTTTGATTAATGCTGTTATTGGCATGCTTGACAGTGGAGATCAGTTATATGGATGGTAACTTTTACTCTGCTATATGTCACAGATAGACTTGTCAAATATGCAGGCATTACTGCTTGACAATGAATTATATAAGCCACTTCATGTAAGAGAAACAAAAACAAAATGCAACAGCGATCGATCCCTGAAGCAGTGAAATGGATCCATGTGGGCAAAGTTTTGTGGACCAAGACTGCCAAGAGTTCCTGGTGCTTGAACCTACCAGCTGTAAACAGGATCAGTTTCAGCAATTGTCAGACAGGTCATTAAGGGATATCTGACAGTTACAAGGAGTCTTAACAGTTGTAGAAAGAAAAAAGAATAAGTTTCCCCCAAATTAATGTGTTTCAACCTGCGAGGCACACTTCTTTGCACAGAGCAGCAATACCTGAGGTTGTGGCAAAGGCACCGATTCACAATGCTACCCATTCACTTGACACTCCCGAATTTAAGCAAATAATCTAGACTGACAGCTGAATTTAGTACTGAGGGAATTAAACCAAGGTCTGTTCAAGTGGACATAATGCTGAGGGCATTCAAAGGGTGTTGTGCTGGCCAACATTTTTTCTTTAACTTACAGTACTAAAATCAAATTAATTGTTTATTCATCTAATCTGCTTTTTATGGAGCACTGCTGTCTATCTAACAACCATAACTACATTTTAAAACAAAACTATTGGCTTTGAAGCATTTTGGGATACTCTGGGACACTATAAAACACAATATAAATGGCAGCTCCATCTTTCTATATACATGCTATCCAGTTTGAGAATTTGTATGTTGAATAATCTAGCCTTTACCATCTCAGAATACACTTATGAGAATGACATGGTTGAAAATGATGTGGCAAAATAATGTTCAGGAGATGAAGTGCCTTCTTCTAGATAAAACCTATTGAGCATCACTGTGGTATTAAATTAATACTTGCTCCAGTGATGACAGGCATTGGAACTATTCCCCGCAAAATTAATTAATTACTGTCCTATTAAAATAACCAGCATGGCAAGATCACAGTATCCAGCATTAAATGGTTAATGTCAAGGATTAGCTAAAATAGGTGGAACAACGGCCAACAATTTTCAGCTGATCAAAGGCAGCCAGCATAGATTTGTAAAGGGCAGGTCATGAATGACAAACTTGGTTGAATTTGTTGAAGAGGTGACTAAAGTGGTGGACAGGATGTTGATGTCCAGTCTATTGATGTTATCAATATGAACTTCCGGAAGGCATTTGATAAAGTCCCTCATAAGAGACAGCTAAAGTTGAAACTCAAGGAATTGAAGGCAAATTATTGACCTGGCTAGGAAATTGGCTGAGCGGCAGCTGACAAGATAGTCGGGATAATGGGCAGTTACTCTAATTGGCAAGATGCGTCTAGTGGTGTCCCGCAAAGATCTTTGTTTGGGCCTTAACTATTCATTATATTTATTCAAGACTTAGATGATGAGACAGAAAGCCACATAACAAAATTTGCTGATGACAGTAAGCTAGGCAGCATTGTAAGCAGTGTAGTTGGGAGTGTAACATTAGAGAGATATTGATAGATTAAGTGAATGGGTAAAACTGTGGAAAATGGATTTCAATGCAGGCAAATGTGAGGTCATCCACTTTGGACCTAAAAAGGATAGAACTGGGTACATTCTAGTGAAAAGCTAAAAAGAGTGGAGGTTCAAAGTGACTTGGGAGTCCAGGTACATTATTAAATGTCATGAACAGATACAGAAAATAATCAAAAATGCTAATGGAATGCTGGCCTTTATATCTAGAGGAGTAGAATGCAAGGGGGTAGAAGTCATGCTTGAGCTATACAAAGTCCTGGAGTACTTAGCCTTGACGGGATTACGGCGTAGATTTACCAGAATGATACCCGGACTCCAAGGGTTAATATTGAGCAGTGATTACACATCTAGGATTGCATTTCCTAGAATTTAGAAAGTTAAGGGGTGGTTTGATTGAGGTCATCATGATATTAAGGAAAATAGAAAGGGTAGATCGAGACAAATGATTTCCACTGGTTAGGATGTCCAGGACTAGAGGGCATAGTCTGAAATGAGGAAACACTCTGACATGCAAAGGGTGGTGGAAGTATGGAACTCTGTTCCACAAACACAAATCCATGTGAGATCAATTGTTAAATTTAAAATTGAGATTGATAGATTTTTGTTAACCAATGGTATGAAGAGATATGGGGGAAAGGCAGATATATGGAGTTAGGCTGCAGATAAGCTACGATCTCAGTGAATGGCGGCGGTACAGGCTTGAGCAGCTAAATGGTCAACTCCTGTTCCTATGTTCCTATAAAGTTTTACTCGAGTATTGCTGAAAACAGAGACATTTTGTCGAAACTTTTCGTCTTGCACTCATCAGGAAAATTCGCAAGAATATCAAAGTAAGGGAAAGCAGCAAGTTTATACTGTATGAGAAAAGAGTGCTGATTGATTGGCAAGTGGATTCTGATTGGTAGAAGCATTGCCATGGAGAATGCACCAGTTTATGGTGACTGACAGTTAATTGCCAAGCTTTGTTTGAAATTTAAACCAGGCAGCTTGACTCTGGTCAAGGCATTGACCTGAGGAATGAACCAGCGAATGCCTGTCACTTATTTTGTTTAGCTGAAATAGGTGCAATGTGTGTACATGTTCTTTCTGTCTGCAAAGAACAGGGCCCTATGTATTAATATATGTAGCTTCCAGTACACGCAAATGCACTACACTGCGAGGTCGACTGACAAACTTAAATTGGTTGTCAGCGTAATTCTTAGCACACTGAAGATTATTTAGCAAATGTTGTCCAATCGTGGAATCACATCTAATGTTGGACACAATGTTTTGAGTTTTGCAAGCACGGGCTGGTTGGGTACGGCCTGTACCTTGCCCATTGTGATCAGCAGAAGGGACATGTTGTTTGATATGATCCGCCAGTCTTTGGGACGTGCGGCCTATATACCTTGCATCACACTGGCATTGAAATTCATACATCACGTTACTTATTTGTGTTTTAGGCAGAATGCCTTTTTGGCTTGATGGCAGCATCCTGTTAGTGGCATGCACCCCACATGTTGCTAATGCATAGTAGCAGCGTTAAACAGCTAGCTTCACCTGTTGCTCAAATTTTTGGGATACATTACCCTTCCAGGGTAATTTGAGGTAAACTGGGCACTTTTCAGGGCCACATATGACGGCCTTAGGCCCGTTCATAAGTTTCTGCAATATACAGAGAGAAATGATCTGATCAGGATAGCCATTGTCATGCAGGATGCCTTTGATTCGCCCTATTTCAGCATCAAACTTGCATGGTGAGCAAATGGCTCAGGCCCTATTTATGAGGTTGCCGATAAGGCCATTCTTATAGCGTTTGGAAATGTAAGAATACCAACACATGCATGATTTCTGCATACAACGTGAATGGTTGACAGCATTGCAAAGCCTTAAGACCAACCTGGACATACACATCAGTAAACCTGATAAAGGGATGGGAACAGTCATCCTTAACAAGATTGACTATATCAACAAAATGCACGCCATTCTTAATGACGGGACCAAATTCGCATCCATTGGACCTGCCATTCAACATGACTGGACAGCCTTGATCAAAAGTAAGCTAATAAAACACTTGCTGGACTTGTGTAAGAGCAAGGAGCTGCCAGGTGATATATATGACAAGATTTGTCCTCATGGCTTGCTGCGTCCGCGTACGGGCTGCCCGGGACACACAAGTGATGTCCCTCTACACCCTATCTTATCTATGACCGGTTCTGCACAACATGAAGTGGCCAAATGGTTGGGTGAATTGTTACAACTAGTTTTGAGCAAGATCTCCACATACATGGTGAAGGATTCCTTCACATTTGCGAAGACCATACAGGACTCGCATATCGATAGCGGTGTTGTGTCCATGTGCTCATTTGACATTGCTAGCCTATTCACCAAAGTACTACTTAAGGAAGCCATAGATATTTGCGCTGCAGCACTATATTATGGCGATCTAGACCTGCCACCATTGCGTAAATCCGTATTCACTGAACTTATAAACTTGGCAACTCGCACAGTTGAGTTCAGTTTTTGCACCATGTGAATGCCCAAATAGATGGTACTGCCATGGGATCCCCTCGAGACCCAGCTCTTGCTAACATCTCTGTTGGGCTCCATGAGAAACGTGTCTTCGAGGAAATGACACCTAACCTCCTACCTCTTGCATATTTCCGATACGTAGATGATACATATGCTATATTTGAATCCGCAGTTGCATGTAATAATTTTTTTACACACCTTAATGGGCTCCATCCTGCGTTCAAATTCACCTTTGAAATGGAGCAGTCAAATGAGCTCGCTTTCACTGACGTACTAGTTGAGAAATCTGCTAAGCGGTTCTCTAACACGGTCTACCGCAAGTCTGCCTTCACTGGTCAATACACACTTGGGATTCTTACAGTTCCATGTGCTATAAAATTGGCCTTATTGACAACCTTGTAAATAGGACCCAAGCCACTTGCTCACCATGCAAGCTTGATGCTGAAAGAGGGTAAATCAAAAGCATCCTGCATGACAATGGCTACCCTGATCGGATCATTTCTTGCCAACTTATGAACAGACCTAAGGCCATCATTTGTGGTCCTGAAAAGTGCCCAGTCGACCTCAAATGTATCCCAAAAATTTGAGCAACAGGTGAAGTTAGCTGTTTCACGCTGCTACTATGCAGTAGCAACATGTGTGGTGTTTGCACTAACAGGATGCTGCCGTCAAGTCAATAAGACATTTTGCCTTTCATACAAATGAGTAACGTGATATATGAATTTCAATGCCAGTGTGATGCTAGGTATATAGGCTGCACGTCCCAAAGACTGGCGGATCGTATCAAACAACATTTTCCTTCCGCTTTTCTCAACGAGCAAGGTACAGGCCGTACCCAACCAGCCCGTGCTTGCAAAACTCAAAACATTGTGTCCAATATTAGATGTGATTCCGCGATTGGACAACATTTGCTAAATAATCTTCAGTGTGCTAAGAATTACGCTGACAACCAATTTAAGATTGTCAGTCAGGCTTGCAGTGTAGCGCATTTTCATGTACTGGAAGTTACATATATTAATACATAGGGCCCTGTTCTTTGCAGACAGAAAGAACATGTACACACATTGAACCTGTTTCAGCTAAACAAAATAAGTGACAGGCATTCGCTGGTTCATTCCTCAGGACAATGCCTTGACCAGAGTCAAGCTGCCTGGTTTAAATTTCAAACAAAGCTTGGCAATTAACTGTCAGTCACCATAAACTGGTGCATCCTCCTTGGCAATGCCTCTACCAATCAGAGTCCACTTGCCAACCAATCAGCACTCTTCTCATACAGGATAAATTTGTTGCTTTCCCTTACTTTGGTATTCTTGCGAATTTTCCTGATGAGTGCAAGATGAACGCATCGACAAAATGTCTCTGTTTTCAGCAATACTCAAGTTCTGTACTACCAAATGTCTGAAGTTTTACTCATTTAAATGTGCACACATGGAGTGGGCAGTAGAACAAGAAAGATTATGCAATGCAATTTAAAGAAAACAAGCTCGAAAGCACTGATTCTCACTAGAATCAGAAACGACATCAACTAATCAATGAAAGCCACTCTTTTATTGTTGAAAAACTTGCTTACAGAAGAATTTTAATTTGCACTGCTTTTGTTTCAGTTAACCTAGGCAGCTTCAAAGTATAGATTGGCTGAACAAAACATCATGCAATGGAGGATGTGCCAGCAACTTTATTTTATTCTTCCATGGGATGTGGGTATCGCTGACAGGCCAGCATTTGTTGCCCATCTCTAACTGCCCCTGAACTGAGTGGTTTGCTGGCCATTTCAGAGGGCAGTTAACAGTCAACCACATTGCTGTGGGTCTGGAGTAACATGTAAGCCAGACCAGGTCAGGATGGCAGATTTCCTTCCGTAAAGGACATTAGTGAACCAGATGGGATTTACAACAATTGATAGGTCTTTTGTATTAATTAATTGAAATTAAATTCCACCAGCTACCATGATGGGATTTGAACCCATGTCCCCAGGAGATCAGACTGGGCCTTTGGATTACTAGTTCAGTGACATTACCACTACACCACTGTCTCCTCAACTAATATATGTTCAAATGGAATATCATTGCCATCAGACATTTAAGGCTTGCGAGCATGCATGTTAACAGAAATGGCAGTAAACAAGCACATATGGTATAATGTTCACATAAATGTGATCAACACATTATTGAAACAGTAAGAAGTACAACAGATTGCAGACTTCTTGTTTTTTCAGTTCTCTCTATGCCCTACACCACCTAGATTGGGCCCAGTTTATATGCAACAATTCCTGATTTACCGTACTTTAAAATCAGCTTTTATGTTACACATTACGTTTGGGTTCAGTGTTATTGACCTCTCCTATAAGCAGACTTCCTATAACCCAAATGTTGCTTTAATATTTCAATATTTAGGTAAACAATAGTCAGGCCCAGCAGCAAAAAAAAAGATTTTTGCCTTTGTTGAATTTTTCAAACTTGTAAGTTTTATTACTAGAAAAACCAGGTTAATTGTGATTTTCTGTGAGCTAATTTTTGCTTTACAGAGAAAATATATGTTACATTATGGCAGGTGAAGATCAAACAATATGCTCTGGGGTGATGGTCCTTGAAGCAAAGGTATTCTCATGTGTTAATGTATTCTGGGCATGATACATTCAGTTTCAGTGATCACAGACAGATCAAGTGGAAAGCTTGTCCACGTTCAATATTGATGAACGACTGATTCATTTAGTATAATTATGAGGGGTGTAGCCACCTACTGCTTTTATTTCGGATTAGCTGCGGGAAGGTGATCCCAAAACATCTCAGATCAAAGATTAGTCTGGAATAGTAGCTTTTATGAACACACTGAGAAATCTTTGAGAAGGGAACAGCATCATTGGATGGCACAAGATCACAATAATTATGGGCGAGAAAGGCAATTCCTCACATCTTAATTCATCTATTCGGAGAGATCCTAAATTTCCCCTATTCAGCATCCAGTTGTTTTCCTGAGCTAGCTCTCAACAAACATTGAGCTTCAAAAACAATGTTCACTTCTGACTTGATAAACACCATTAGTCACTGACAATGTGGCTGGCTTTGTATTGGTTGGGCATCTGGGTCTTCATAGCCCTAGAAAAGCCCATACTAGAAACCTCCAGTCACAAAATCCAAAGCCAATTCTCAGCAAAATCAGGGAGCATCTGTCAAGAGAGGTACAGAGTTAATGTTTCAGATTGATGACCATCCAGCAAAACTCTGATGAACAGTCATCAACTTGAAATGTGAACTCTGTTCCTCTCTCCACAGATGCTTCCAGACCTGCTGTGTATTTCTAGCATTTTCTCTTTTTATTTCTGATTTCCAGCATCCACAGCATTTTGCTTTTGTCCACAGCCAATCATTGTCCCCACCCCAATGAGGTACAACTATCAATCAAAATCAATAACATTTTTTAAAATTGGTGCCAGATAACTATGATGGCTTAAATTTAACATAAAGAAGATGATGATTAGAAATGGCTTGAGTGTGTGGTGAAGGGGTAGAAAGTGATAGTAGAAGGGTTTGGGGCAGATATAGGTTGTGAGCAGAATTGAACAAGAAAGTAATTGGAGAGAGCCCAGTCAACAAGAGCACGTGATGGCAAGATTGACAGGGTCACTGTGCATGCGTGGAAGTCATTGTGTACAGTAAGGCTGGAAGAAGCATATGGATTACTTGGTTCATACAGAACAATAGAATGTAAAAGCAAAGAGATTATGCTCGAATTTTATAAATCACTGGTTAGACCACAGCTGGAGTATTGTAGATAATTCTGGTTATTACACACCAGGAAAGATGTAAAGGCCTCAGAAAGGGTACAGAGGAGGTTTACCAGGATGTTACCAGGGATGAGGAGAGGTTGGGAAAGGTAGGACTACTTGGAACATAGAAGATTAAGGGGTGAACTAATAGTGGTTTTCAAAATGATGAGAAATTTTGATGAAGTAGATAAAGAAAAACTATTCCCTCTGGTGAGTGCGTCAATAACCAGAAGCTACAGATATAAAATCATTGGCAAAAGATCTACAGGGGGAATGAGGAGAACATTTTCACTCAGAGTTCTCAGGATCTGGAAAACTCTATATGAATATATGAAAAGGTGGTGGAAGCTGATTCCATAAATAATCTTAAAAGAGAGTCAAACAGGTACTTGAGGGTGAGGAACTTACAGGGTTATGAACAAAAAGTGGGGATATGGGACTAAGCACAACTATTCTTTCAAAAAGCAAGCACAGACACAACAAGCCGTATGGCCTCCTTCTGTGCTGTAAATTTCTGTTATTCTAATCCTGCTTGTATTGACAATAAGTTCTGGAAAATGGTACGTAAGAAATAATTCTAGAGAACTAACTGCAACATCTGATGACGGATGATGTAATCAAAGTACACAATGTCAAATTTGGCTACAGAATGCGCCTTCAAATGTTGCAACTGATTTGAAGCCAAGGCAGATATAGCTACAATTATTGTTCCTGAAATAAAAAAAAGATGGATTAATGGAGAAGGTTACTTGTTGGTTATTCAGTCTTGGTATGCAGGCATTTACTGCCCATCTCGTGTTGCTCTGAGGGCATCAAGAGTCAACAGTGTGGGACTGGAGTCACATGTTGGGCAGACGAGGTAGGGGTTGGTTGGCTCTACTCCCAAAAGGACATAAGTGAACCTGTTGGATTTTTATGACAATCCATCAGACTTCATGATAATTTTTCTGGTATGAGCCCCCAAATGACCAGATTTTGGCCAAACTGAAATTCAAATCTTCAACCAATCTTAAAAAGACAGTTCAGGGATACTGACACTTTGGCCTCTGACAAAAGATCAAACATTCTAGCTCAGAAAATGTGAAGCAGCCTCAAGCCAAATCATAGCTGAAGCCTGACAATGCCAAAGCAAGCTCTGCACTCTTTCTCAGTTCCGATCCTTCCACTCACAGCTACCATGCTAAGATCTACTGAATTTTTCATGTCTGGAAAGGAGTAGATGAAAATAATTACTTAAAATGTAAAGGAACAAAACTTAGATACTTTTATCCGTATTGTATGCCTTTCAAAACTTCAGCTTCCATTAGTTGAATGTCAAAATTGCTCTTGATAGAATTGGCATATGGTGAGGCACTTTTTGAGCAATGTAACATACAAGATGCACCTTTTTGGAGATTCTCCTCTGACTAACATATTTCATATATGTGGATCTGGCAGGTTGATCAATGCCTGCTTACTCAGTAAAAGATGCATACAAAGGAGCAAGTAACATAAATTTATCAGCTTATATCATTTTAAGGACATTGGCAATGCACCAGTCGTTCAATTTGTAATTCCTGATGTAATTATGTGAAAAGTTTTCTGCAGATCCCAAAGCAGCATGATTGATATGAACAGAAGAGAGAGGAGAAGGAGTAGACCATACAGCCCGTCAAGACTGTCCAGCCATTTAATACAATCATGGCTGATCCTCGGTTTCAACTTCACTTTCCTGCCCACTCCCCATATCCCTCGATTCCCTGGGACACCAAAAATCTGTCTATCCCAGTCTTAAATATATTCAACAATGAAGCAGCCACAACCTTCTGGGGTAGACAATTCCAAAGATTCACCACCCTTTGAGGGAAGAAATTTCTCCTCATCTCAGACCAAAATAATCGGCCCCTTATCCTGAGACTGTGCCCCCTTGTTCTAGATTCCCCAGCCAGGGGAAACAACCTCTCAGTGTCTACCCTGTCAATTTTGTAAGTTTCAATGAGATCACCTCTCCTTCTAAACTGCAGAGAATATAGATCCAATTTACTCAGCCCCTCATCATAGGACAACCCTCTCACCCAAGGGTACCAATCTAGTGAACCTTTGCTGTACCGCCTCCAATGCAAGTATATCCTTCCTTAAATATGGAAACCAAAACTGTGCACAGTACTCCGGGTGTGGTCTCACCAAAGCCTTGTACAACTGTAGCAAGACCAATTTATTCTTGTACTCCAATCCCCTTGCAATAAAAGGCCAATATGCGACTTGTCTTCCTAATTGTTTGCTGTACCTGCATGCTAACTTTGTGTTCCTTGTACAGGTACACCGTGGGCCCTCTGAACATCAACATTTACAAGTTTCTATTCTTACAACCAAAGTGAATAACCTCACACTTCCCCACATTATACTCCATTTGCCACCTTTTTATGAACTCATTTAATCTGTCTATATCTCTTTGCAACCTTTTTGTGTCCTCCTCACAGCTTGCATTCCCATCCAGCTTTTGTCATGGAAGTGTCTTCTTTCTCTATTTAAAAATGAAGGGGGAGGGGTCCGTGTGCCTTTAAGACTGAAAGAAGTTTTAAAATTCTCTAGGAACAGAGTGTGCAAGCTACAAGCATGTTCCTAATCAACAGCAAGAGAGATGCGGTCACATACCACATTGTATCAGTTTGACTGTTCACAAGACTGGTTAGAACCAGTTTGATCAGGCAGGCCAGCAAAGCGTGCTCTTCTTGAAGGAAGGATTTGTCTCTCTCTCAGCAGAAAATCTACATCAGGCTGTGTTTCGCCCAAAGAGGAAAAGATCCCTGGAAAGGAATCTTTACATTATTAGAGGTAGCAAATTCCTTTTTACTTCCAGTCTCTAAGAAGTCTCTGCCTCAGGAGTGATTTTATGTTGCCTTTTGTGTTTCTGGGAGTTCTGGAATTCCCAGTAAAGTTTCTACTGATAGACTGCTAATTCAAAATCTAAATAGACCTGTTGTTATATTCCTTGTTGAAAGATCCATGTGATGCCTACTTCAGCCAAAGTGCCTTGAACGCCTATCCATTACAGACTGTTCATCATCTCGCCTGAAGACTTCGTGTGGCTTCTGACTATTCGACTCTGAGACATCTCACTGATCCGGGAAAGTAACCAACCAGGACTTACAACCCAGTTGCTTTATTATTCCTAAGAAACAGCTCTAATTTAAAATATCATTTTGAAACCTGGTTAACCATTGGGTTTTGATTGGATGCCTGTGTGAAAGAATAAGAAGGAATTTGTTGTAGTTTAAAGATACCTGGTTTGGTGTGTTTTATTCTGGGGGTTAATAAAAGTTTTTAATTTGGCTAATTTCCAGTAGGTGGGAAACTTTAATAGGGTGCTGTGACCTGTGGAGTAATGGGACTGAATTGACAGTGCATTACTCCCGCCTCAGTCGTAACACTTTGTCTAGTCAGAAAACTTAGATACATTACTATCTCTTCGTCTAAGTCATTAATATAGATTGTAAATAGCTGAAGCCCCATCACTGATCCTTGTGACACTCCACTAGTTACAGCCTGCCAACTTGAAAATCCCTACTCTTTGCTTCCTGTCTGTTAACCAATTTTCTATCCATGCTAATATACTACTCCCGACTCTATTAGCCCTTATCTTGCGTATTAACCTTTTGTGTGGCACCTTTTGGAAATCCAAATATACAACATCTACTGGTTCCTCTTCATCTACCCTACTAGTTACATTCTCAAAAATACTCTAATAAATTTGTCAAACACCATAAAACCATGTTAGCTTTGCCTGAGCATACTATGATTTTCTAAGTGCATTGTTAAGACTTCCTTAACATTAGATTCCAGCACTGTGCTGATAATTGATGTCAGGCTAACTGACCTTTAGTTCCCTGTTTCCCCTCTCCCTCCTTTCTTGAATAGTGGTGTTGCATTTGCTAGTTTCCAATCTACTTGGACCATTCTGGAATCTAATGAATTTTGGAAAATCATAACCACTGCATCCACTATCTCTATAGCTACCTCTTTTAGGACCCTAGGATGTAAGCCATCAGGTCCTGCGGATTTGTCAGATTTCAGTCCCTTAAGTTTCTACAGTACTTTTTCTCTGCTGATATCAATTACCTTAATTTCCTCACTCTTATTAACTCCTAGGTTACCCTCTATTTCTGGTATGTAACTTATGTCTTCTACTGTGAAGACAGACACAAATATTTGTTCAATGTCTCTGCCATTTCCTTATTTCCCAGGTTGATTTTTCCTGTCTCTGCTTCTAAGGGACCAACATTTACTTTAGCTACTGTCCTCCTTTTTATATACTTGTAAAAGTCTTACAATCTGTTTTTATATTCCTGGCTAGTTTACTCTTATATTCTAACTTTTCCCTTTTCATCAACCTTTGGTCACCCTTTATTGGTTTCTAAAAAACTCCCAATCCTCAGGCTTAATACTATTTTTAGCAGCATTATAAAGCTCTTCTTTTAATCTAATACTATTAACTTGCTTAGTAAGCCACAAATGGATCTTTCTTGCTGAGTTCGTTTTGTTTTTAATGGAATGCACTTCTGTTGAACATTTTGAATTGTTCATTTAAATGTTTTCCACTGTTTCTTTATCACATATTTTTGTCTATCTACGCAATCAACCTTGGCCAGCTCTCCCCTCATACCTAAGTAATTGGCTTTGTTTAAGTTGAAGATTCATTTTTGGGACTGGAGTATGCCACTTTCAAACTCTATCAAATTATGATCACTTTTTCCTAATGGATCTTTTACTATGAGATTACTAATTAATCCTTCCTAATTGCACAATACTAGATATAAAATAGCTTTACCACTAGTTGGCTCCACAATGTATTGCTCCAGGAAACTGTTACAAAAGCATTCTTCAAACTCAGCTTCCAGATCACCTTTGCCAATTTGATTGTTCCAGTCTATGTGAAGATTAAAGTCCCCCACAACTATTACATTGCCTTTGTTACAACCCCAATAATTTCTTGCTTAATGCTCAGTCCGACCAAATAACTATTGTTAGGGGGCCTATAAACTACTCCCACCAGCGTTTTCTGGCCTTTGCTATTCCTAATCTCCACCCATACTGATTCTACTTCCGGATCTTCTGAGTCAAGATCCTTTCTCACTACTGTCCTTATGTCATCCTTTACTATCTGGCTACACCTCCTCCTTTTCCAATCTGTCTGTCTTTCTGAAATGTTGTGTACTCTGGAATATTTATTTCCCAACCTTGGTTACCTTGTAACCATGTCTCTGTAATGGAGACTAGAACTAAACCATTTATCTCTATTCGTGCCACTAGTTCATCTATCTGCGGATGCTTCGCACATTCAGATATAGAGCTTTTAATATTTTTTTACAACTATTCTTTGCATGGACCTTATTCGTTCATGCACTATTGCAATTAAACTCTCGGTCCCTTCCTGGTCCAATATACTTGTCTTTATCCACGTTGCTACACTATTCTATTGTCCCGACTTTTCTCTTGGGATTTCTAAATCTAACTTCACCTGACCACCACCCCCTCCTCCTCCAAAAAACATTTTAATTTAAAGCCCTATCCACTGACCTAGTTATATGATTCGCCAGGACACTGATCCCAGCCAGGTTTAAGCGGAGACTATCCGAACAGAACAACTCCCTCTTTCCCGAGTACTGATGTAAGTACTGCTTAAAGTGAAATCCCTTTTTCCACACCACTCTTTGAACTATGCATTGAATTCTTTAATCTGCTTGACGCTATGCCATTGCCATGTGGCTCAGTTAACAATCCAGAAATGATCACCTTTGAGGTTTTGCCTTTTACTTTGGACCCTAACTCCTCAAACTCTCTCAGCAGATAATCATTCCTAGCTCTACCTATATCGTTAATTCCTTCATGGACCACAACAACTGGATCCTTCCCCTCCCACTTTGTTGCCAGCCACAAAGAGATGTCCTTAACTGGGCAGGCAACACAATCTTCGGAGCTGCAGGTCTTGGCTGCAGAGAACAGTAACTATCTCCCTGACTATACTGTCGCCTATCACTATTACCTTTCTTTTCACTCCCCCCATCTGAATGGCATCCTGCACCAAGGTGCCATGGTCAGTTTGATCATCTACCCTACAGTCCTTATTCTCATCCACACAGGTATCAAGCAGCTTGGCCTAAGTCAAGGGCTGAGGCTCCTCCATCACTACATGCTGGAGCCCCAACCTGCCTGACTTGTAGTCACATCCTCCTTTCCCTGACGACTGACCGACTCTTAAGTTCTTCTGAAGCTAAGGGGGTGTGACTGCTTTTATTTATTTATTTATTTAGAGATACAGCATTGAAACAGGCCCTTCGGCCCACCGAGTCTGTGCCGACCAACAACCACCCATTTATACTAACCCTACAGTAATCCCATATTCCCTATCACCTCCCTACACCAGGGGCAATTTACAACGGCCAATTAACCGATCACCTGCAAGTCTTTTGGATGTGGGAGGAAACCGGAGCACCCGGTGAAAACCCACGCAGAAACAGGGAGAACTTGCAAACTCCTCACAGGCAGTACCCAGAATCGAACCCGGGTCCCTGGAGCTGTGAGGCTGCGGTGCTAACCACTGCGCCACTGTGCTTCCCGGAACAGAGTGTACCGATAACCCTCCTCCACCCTGATGCTCTGCTATATCCACAACGCAGACTCCATCTCACTGAGCCAAAGTTGCTCAACCTGTAGACATTTACCACAGATACGGTTGTCTGGGACTGCATTGCATTTCACAGATTCCTACATGTTACAGTCACGGCACACCACCAGACCTGTCATGCCTATCTAACCTTACTTATTTACTTGATTAATTAATTAGTTACTAATTTAGTTAGCTAAAGTAATAGCAAGTTACAGTCTCCTGGCTTGAAGGCACAAGAAGTACCCTCACCAGCTATTGGAGGTGAAACAAAAAGAACAGAAAGCAGCACCTCATTCCCCCCTGCACCAATTGCCCAAGTGCACCAAATTCCCAACTTAGGACTTGGTCCACAAAACATGGTGTTTCCAGATTGCTTTGTGCTCCCAGATTGCTTTGTGCTCCCCACTCTGTGGAGTAACAAACATTGTTTACTTTTATAGAGCGCTTATGACTCGCACCAAAGTTACAGCTGCTAAGTCAGGTTCCTGCTACAGTAATTATGCAGGCAACTAGTTTCAGTTGATTGACAGTTAACAGCCTCTGCCAGGCAGTTTCTGCTAACTAGGTTTCTTAATTAGCTCACAGTTTTAAAGTTCTATCTCAGATTATGACTGCTAATGTAAATTACAGCTTGAGAAATACTTACCAGAGATCTCACTTGCACCAAATTCCCGACTTAGCACTCGGTTCCCAGATTACTTTGTTCTCCCCTGCTGATGCACACTTTGAAACATATTTCTATTTATCATCTATTTTCTGGTCTATGGCTTGTTCTGCAAGAGTGATTTGAGTGGGCCATGCTTCTGTAAAAACTTATGAAGTGATGCCTAGATTACTAAGACTAAGGTCAATATGGGAACTCAAGATTGCACTAACACCATTATCCTTTATTAAAAAAGGTTATGTGAAAAATCTGAAAGAAAATTTTCAAGTTCCATAAATCACAAATTTGTTTTTTTTTCCAATCCTCATGTGATGTTCGCACAGTTCATAACTATCACTAACTATGTTGAATTGTTGGCTTATCATCTGGTCCTTTTTCCATTAACTCAAGGATTCATGGGGCTTTGTTATCTCTGCCACCCTGTTCCTTCTTCATACTGATGGCTTTTTTATTCCTTCAGTTTGAAGATTGTTAGCACTGAGAATCTGCAATCTGGACTAGGCTCATGAATGCAGAGTAGAATCATCAGCAAGAATGCACAGGATTCAACACTGAGTGCAGGAAGTTACTAACATGAAATAGTAAAGAGTCCAGGGGTACTCCTGAGTTATTTGAAAAATAATCAGCGGAGAAACCATCAACAGTCACACAGATAGAACCATTTGAAAGAAAACTAACCATCCAAAAACATAGCTTTCTTTGTTGTTTAGAAATACATGGGGCCAGATCATCAAAAGCTTTAAACGTGTCTATGGAAAAGATAGATGAGAGATCAAAGTGTTTAATAATAAAATTCTAGAGCTGGGTAATAATAATAATAACACAATGGGCGGCACAGTGGCGCAGTGGTTAGCACCGCAGCCTCACAGCTCCAGCGACCCAGGTTCAATTCTGGGTACTGCCTGTGTGGAGTTTGCAAGTTCTCCCTGTGTTTGCGTGGGTTTCCTCCGGGTGCTCCGGTTTCCTCCCACATGCCAAAGACTTGCAGGTTGATAGGTAAATTGGCCATTAGCAATTGCCCCTAGTGTAGGTAGGTGGTAGGGAAATATAGGGACAGGTGGGGATGTGGTAGGAATATGGGATTAGTGTAGCATTAGTATAAATGGGTGGTTGATGGTCGGCACAGACTCGGTGGGCCGAAGGGCCTGTTTCAGTGCTGTATCACTAAACTAAACTAAATCTCCAGTGAGAAGGTCCACTAGGCTGGAACCTTCAAGATGACATGTATTTTGAGAATGAATAGCATCTTATATAACCTTAACAAAATATAGACGCAAAAGTATGAAGAGTACAAAGATTACCTTTGACCTTTTATGTGAGGACAATGTAATAGCACAAAATGCCCTTCCTCCTTGCAGTTTTAGGTCACTGGGCATAAAACTGATTCAAGTTATTTTGAATGATACCCATAAACAATGAAACAATGGTACTCAAAAGCAGAATTACTCTAATGACTATATACTGTAATCTGCTCAAGACAAACAAAACATGCTTGGATGATTAATGGGAGTCTGGGCTGCAGTCAGTGGAGTTTTTGTGTAGCATACTTTTAATAGTTTTGAAGTTGACTCTGCTAAGCATCAAAGGTGATACTGCTGCTTACTGAACTTTTTCAAAGCGTATAATGTTTTCTATGTTTATATGTTGCAACACCTGAGTTAGAGATTTAAAAAAAGTTTTGAAGATACGATAAAGATTTGAGGATGTCTGAAACGCACAGGTTTACCATCGGACAAGAAACCTGGTCATTCCCTTCGCCAGTGATTTTCAATGTTCTTTCTTCAATCCATTCTGCACTTCAGCTTTCTTTGATGATATCAGCATTATATAATGGCAATGTGCATACTAAGATAAAGGAAGATTACAGATACTATGGACTAAAGTACAGTTTTTAAAAATTTAAATAACTTCAGTTCCATGTAATATCTGGATTATTATAATTGCCCACTGATTTTTTTTTTAAACCAAGAACTGTAAACATTTGTAACCACCAGCACAAGTTAATATCAATGGGTTACTAATGAACCTCCAACTTGAGTGCTGCATCTCAGAATTGTGCATTTGACATTTGTTCTCCTATCTCATCTCCTCTTTTGAACAGAGACACATAGCTCAGTACAGTTTCATACGGATTACCAAGCCACTGGTTCCTCATCAAGTGAGTCATAGAGTTATACAACACAGAAACAGGCTCTTCGACACATCGTGTCTGTGCCGGCCATCAAGCACCTAACTATTCTAATCCCATTCTCCAGCACTTGGCCTGTAGCCTTGTAAGCATTCCAAGTGCTCATCTAAATACTTCTTAATTGTTGTGAGGGTTCCTGCCTCTACCTCTAGTATTTCCTTCTCATGCATGAACCTAAATCATGAGTATAAAGAGGCTATTTGCACATGGGGGAGATCACAGCTGAGCCCCATTCTGTAGTGAATCTAACAGGCATCACTGTCAGCCTGGCTGATTTCTCCCCTCTCTAGTCTTTGGTGAGGACAATGCAGGGGGTTGCAGTGAGTTAATTTTAGCACCACAATTGCAGCCCTGGTTGAGAGTGAGCTACAAAGGGATTAAACCTGGGGCCACACAGAGTAGAGTGTGTTTGACGACTGAACTGTCCTGTGGGGTTTGGGTAATTTTGAATCCACTTCTAATCTAGACCACTCCCAGAATACAGATTTACTGATACAAAGTCACCAGGCTGGTTCATATATATAAGATAACAATTGACATGAAAATTACTGGCAAATCCAAGTCATTCCTTTTGTCTGGTGCATGGAAGAAAATGATTTAAAAATAATATGACATAAAATGCCATTCAGTACTCTTTGCAAGTGAGACAAGAGTATTCATACCCAATTAATTAAAAGACATTGAGAAAAGCAATAAAAAATATAATACAGCACAATAACTGCATTTATCAGATTATCTAATCTAGACCACTCAGACAGTGGCCAAATTTTGAGTAAAACAGCAGTGAGGAATGACATGCTTCAACATGCTGTCACATTTCAGGATTCCTGATTATTTGACACAGGAAAGATACTTGGTTTGAAATAAAGGCTTTATGTTAGGCAATCATAATCAGGTTTCTAAAAGGTTAAATCATAAAAGTTCAGCATCCTTTCTGCTATTTTCATAGAGCAACAAAGACTGGAGCTACTGGGACAACGAGAGGATAGGTATAATAATGACCTCTTCCAAAAGTTAATGAACCGGCTATTGAAATGGTCATGGATAAAAAGTGGATCATCACTTTGAGAAATTTCTAATAGACATTCACTTGAGATGTTGGGTGAAAGAGAAAGGTTTCATTCATATACAACATGAAGTTATTTGAGTGGGGCCCACATCTGGGGCGATGTGGTAGCTACTTTGATTGGTAGCAGTATTGGCCAAACCTCAGACAGGGAAGCAACTAGAGGACACAAATTGCCAAAGTCCAAGAGTATGGAACAAAAGAAACGAAACATTTGGTGGAGGTCAGCTCAGCAAAGTCTGGATAGGGAACTTGTAGAAACAAATGAAAGTTTTTCCATACCCAAGTTGAAAGTGGGTTAGATTTAGAGAAAAGACTCAGCAGAAAAAGTTGTTAGCTGGATAACAGAGATATTATGATGCATTATGTTATTTTTTCTATATCACAAGGAGGGACTGTAAAATAAAACAGCTTGAACATTTGTATCGAAATATATGCATGGGTTTTCGCTGGGTGCTCCGGTTTTCTCTCACATCCAAAGACTTGCAGGTGATAGGTAAATTGGCCGTTGTAAATTGCCCCTAGTGTAGGGAGGTGATAGGGAATATGGGATTACTGTAGGGTTAGTATAAATGGGTGGTTGTTGGTCGGCACAGACTCGGTGAGCTGAAGGGCCTGTTTCAGTGCTGTATCTCTAAATAAAAATAAATAAATATCACACTGCAGTCCAACTTATGGATAACTGGAGAAGCACATGTGGAGGATTATGGTACCCAGTTCTTGTTATAAGGATATTTCATTGTTAAGCCCCCAGGTAACGCCATCATAAAACTAGACATTGAGCAAGAAAGGGAAATTCATCACAATAAGGGAGGCAATATCCACTTCAGGGAGAACACAGTGATGCCAATCCCAAAAGAACATGAGTTCAATGCCCCCTAGCAGCCCAGTGTGCTAAATGCTGAACACGTCAAAAGAATAAAATATACTTATTTGCACATTTTTTTCTCCTCGGTGCATCAAAAAGAATAAAATTATACTGAAAGACTCAGAATAGAGCAAGTCAGACAGCAGTAAGTGGTGAAAACTAAAGGTTAATATCAGTCGCTGCTGTTTGGTAACTTGATGCTATCGAGACGTTGGGAAGTGTTTCACTACTCATACTGCCAAGCAGCCAAAGCAATAGAGCTAATTTCTTGTGCAGTCCGAACTGCATACCTCAACAGCATTAAAACTCTTTTATTCTGAAGTTAAAGATGCTACCCAGCATTAAAAATAGGAGTGAAGGAGCAAATTCGTTTCTGGAATAAAGTAGGATGTGAAATTTATGTCGACATTAGGGACTTGGTTTTCCTTTTAATGGTTTTATTTCTGATTGCAAAATGCTTAGTTACATGAGGCATTAGCTGAGAACTTTAATTATTGACCTCCTATCACAAGAATTGTCTCCCCTCTCTCCTTTGCCCGGAACAAAGAGTACAGATCAGAGGTGGACTTTGGTGTTGATCTAGATATGTGTTTACACTAGACTGGCTGTGAATATAAAACACATGGTTGGAAAGGTGAGTCTGTGCGCCGGTACATTATTGTATGCTATAGTAATGGCTAGACTGCAGATTTAACCCATACACTGACCAGGTGACTCAATTTCGATGCTACTGGTCAAAGTAGAGTTGCAGAGCTCTGTACTGATGATAAATAAAACTACATACGAGATATTGTCAGCTTGAATGCATTTCACTCAAACCTGGATAAAGATATGCTGGTGAATCTGTTTTGAATTCAATTGGTAATTAGTAAGACTGCATTTGTAATGAATCCTTTGATTTTCATGTTTTTAAATCAAAAAAATAATCAAAGGCAGTGACACTGCAGTGGTTCCAATGAATTGGCTGAAATGCATTTCAATCAAGCCAATGGAAGATGCAATGTGCAGTCATTACAGATGAGTTGGAATAACATTACTGTTCTGGAAGATTTTAATTATACACTACTCATCAGGTTAGAGGGGGAGCAAAGGGAGAAAATGGAATGGAATTCCTAAAATGAGTACAGGACTCTTTCCTCAAACAGTACATTAGTAGGACATGGGCAGAGGCATTGCTGGATCTAAGCAGTTACAATAAGTCAGGTAGATGAGCTGAATATGAGTGAGCGCTTGGGAGTACTGCTTACAATATAGTAAAGTTAAGATCCAGCTAGAAATGGAAACTAAATCACCAGATTGGATTAGGGCAGTTTTAGAAAGATAAGCAAACTAGCTGAGGCGAGGTGGAAGCAAATGTTGGCATACAGGACTGTGCAGCAACAGTGGGATATTCACTCATCTCCCCTGCGCTCACTGACCTATATTGGCTCCTGATTAAACAAGGCCTCAACTTCAAAACTCTCATCATTGTTTTCAAATCCCTCAACGGTCTTGCCCCTCCCTATTTCTGTGATCTCTTCTAATAATACAACATCACCAAACCCTCCTCAAATTCTGGCCACTTGCACATTCCTGATGTTAATTGCTCCAACACTGGTGGCTGTGTCTTCAGCTGCCTTAGCCCTTACGCTTTAGAATCCCTCCCTAAATCGCTTTGCCTCTCTACCTCTCTTTCCTGATTTAAGACAGTCTTTAAAACCTAACTCTTTGACCAAGCTTTTGGTCATCTGGACTAATATCTCCTTATGTGGCTCAGTGTCAAATTTTGCTTGATAACCTTTATAAAATGCCTTGTGACAGTTTATTATGTTAAAGGTGCTACATAAATGCACCTTGTTTCTGAGGTGCTGGGTTTCCCCAAAGTCCGGGAAACCCGGCCACCCGTGGTTCAAAATAGAATGACTTAAAATGAAGTCATGCAGCATCATTATAATATTTAAATGAACAACTCATTTCCAGCGAGTGGACTGGTTGCATGCCCTCCTCCCTCTTTCACTGAAACAGGAGTGGGCAGATTTGAGGTGGATTCGGTTCCTGTTGCAGATTGTTTTGCATTTTAACCTCTGACCCAATCCCAATCTATTCATTTTTGGGAATTAAATTCTGTCCAAAATATTTTACAAGTATACTAATAAAAAGAGAATTGTTAAATGTGAGGTTGGACTCCTGAGTGGACAGGATTGCCAACATGGAGACAGGACTGCCAATTTGTAAATGATGATCAAAAAATGGCAGAGGTAAATATTTCACAGCTGTCTTTACTGAAGAGGATATCACAGGATCTATTAAGTGTTGATGTGCGCCAGAAGACTGAAAAGTGGCCAATGAAATAGCCATTTTTAACAAGGGACACAAAACTAATCTGGGTAATTGCAGATCAATTAGCTTAACATCTACAGTAGGGAAAATTTTAAAGCCTTTAATTAAGGATATATAGCTAGATAAAAAGGGAAAATAATTAGAAGTAGCTAATAACAATTTCAAAAGAGATGATCAAGCTTGACAAACTTCATAGAAGTCTTTGAGGACTTAACAATAGATGGGGATATGTAGCATACATGAACATTTGGAAAACCTTTGGCAAAGTACCACATGCGAGATTACGAGAAACAGTTAAGGAATTTGGAACTAAGGGAAAATAGCAAACTGGATTAGAAGTTGTTTAGAAGGGAGAAAACAGATAATTAAGTTAAGGGCAGTTTTGAAGGGTGGTTGGAAGTGAGTAGTGGTGTCCCCTACAGTACAGTTTTGGGCTACTACTGATTTGATTAAGACTGATTTGGATACAGACCTAGAAGGGTGGTGCAGAAATTTGCAGATAATACCAAAATGGAAGTTGAAGTTAATTCTTTACAAGACTAAAGGAAGCCAAAAATAGATATTGATAAAATGGGGAAATGAGAATTCAGTATCAGCAACTGCAAGGTGATTCATTTTGGCAAAAAAAATAATCTGTAAATACACTCTGAACAGCTCAGTGCTGTTTTTGGCCATCATTCCTAATGTTTCATTTTTTTTGGCTATGCATTCATTTTTCCTTAAGTCCCTATGAACCTTAGAATATTTTTCTGTGGAGAAGGTGCTAAATAAATGCAAGGTATTGTTGAGTAAGGCTAACAAACAAATATCTTCAAAATCTCTTAATACCATCTAACATGGGAGAAAGCTCCCCTCCCCCAATTCTGTCTCATCATGAGACTCAGCTGCTATTCGCGAATCATAATGCAAGTCAACAAGATATTCTATATTACATCTAAAAGTTACTGCTGAGGCACAGATATGACTCCTTACCTCTATTATGTACAGCACCACATTTTTGTAAAAACAGTATAAGATGCACTTGGTCACTCGGATGTAACTCCAGGCTCCGTGGACTAATAAAAGCTTTTCTAAATATGCAAACTAGAAAAAAAAGCCTTTGTCAATATCACAAATTTTTTTTTAAACCACCACTAAAAAGCAAATGAACAGGGTGATCAATTCTGCAAAAAATGCTTATCAATACTAAAAATGTTGTAATGGTCAAATGAAAATCAGATTCACAATATCAAAGGTCAAAATGTAGCAATTAATATATTTTCCCAGTGCAATAAACCTGGAATTGTTCTACATTAAGAATATAAAACGATTCTGATTTAGTGGTACTCATAATATGGCCAGGTGCTATTTTCAGCGCACCTCCCTTTCACCTGTGGCTCTCGACTGACTTATTGCTATTGGGCCTCCATCACAACCTTTCCAGCCCCTGCAGATGTTTACTGAGCTGGGACTCTGCATTGTTCCCTCTCCCTCCTTGCTTCTCAGTGCAAGGAAAGAATATCATCTCAGCTTCTATACAGCAGGCAAAAAGGTCATATTAAAAACTTGGTACCAAATTATTGGTACGCTATTTTTCTTCATCGTGTGATGAAATGCCCATCCTTTATTTTGCTGTGGATCCTGAAGTGTATCACTCCACGGTGCAGTGCTCTGGTGTGCTCCTTGAGCAAGGCATATGATAAATAGCAGCCTTGACAAAAGTTGGTGAGCAACACGTTCTAGGGAAACAAATATTTATTCACTCTTAAATTATAGCAAGGGGTTGGTTAGTTGCTTTCAGCTTTGGGCCTCAATTATCACATTAAAAAATACCACTACCGCTGAGTTGACAATGTTATAAACATCCCCAGCTTAGAAATGGTGATACTGAAGTTCTTGGCCCCAAGGTGTGGGAGCAGGGCGGGGTGGTGTGGTAGCGCAAGGGCAGCTTAAGGAGGGGAGAGGTAATTGGCATCTTCTTGAGGACATTTCTGGCAATGGGAGATGGAAATGAGTTAACATTTGTCACCAACTCTGTAATCTGATACTTGCCGTCTGATGCAGGCCTCGAGGATTCCAGGAAGCTGTGGAGGATTACCTAGCCCATGAGTCTGATTGTTGGAATTTACCCAACAGGTAGGGTGGTCCTGCATGGACTAGATGTGGGAAGCTTACCAATGCTCTATGGTTGTAAGGTACATGGTTTTAGTTTAGTTTAGTTTATTTAGTTTAGAGATACAGCACTGAAACAGGCCCTTCGGCCCACCGAGTCTGTGTCGACCATCAACCACCCATTTATACTAATCCTACACTAATTCCATATTCCTACCGCATCCCCACCTGTCGCTATATTTTCCCTACCACCTACCTATACTAGGGGCAATTTCTAATGGCCAATTTACCTATCAACCTACAAGTCTTTGGCATGTGGGAGGAAACCGGAGCACCCGGAGGAAACCCACGCAGACACAGGGAGAACATGCAAACTCCACACAGGCAGTACCCGGAATTGAACCCGGGTCGCTGGAGCTGTGAGGCTGTGGTGCTAACCGCTGCGCCGCCCTAAACTCCAAACGCATACTTAGGAACCTCAAGTCTTGGCTGCTGCCAACATGAACCCAAGCCTACTGGGCTTATATAAGTAGAGTCTATCTTAATAGGGAGAAGCTTTGCACTTCATATCAGACAAATGGAAACTATATAAGTGGATTTTTCATTTGTATGTTTGGCGAGCCAATCATGGTAATGAGAATCAGTGCCAAACACCGACTAGTCACCCAAATGACAAGAAAGAAAAGTTCTCAGAATCAGAAGAAAAACATTTCAGAATAAACCACAATTCCTAGAATAATGAACCTCAGTCTTACTTTAATATAAAGGTTTTTTTTTGCTATTTTAAATTACAGTTTGCATACTGTTAGACATCCAAGCAGTTAATTTCTGCCCTCTGCCCTGTCCTCCTTGATAGTGGAGCCTGCAATAGTCACAACTTCAAAGTAAATCCTCTATTTATGTGACCATGTAATTTCCATAGATAATAAACTTTGGGAAGGAAAGATATCAACATTTTGACTTCGTTTGTGCAGGAGATAACATTTTGCAAAGAATGGGGGGATTTTTAATCATGATTAAAAAGACAAAATAATACTTAAAGGCTCTAACCTGTGCTATGGAGTAATCAGAGGAGTTGGTGGCTTGCAGACCTTCATTGCCACTAATCCCTACTCCAACATGTGCAGTCTGAATCATCCCCACGTCATTGGCTCCATCTCCGATGGCCAGGGTAATAGCATTAACATGGTTTTTCACCATGTCTACTATTTCTGATTTTTGGAGAGGAGAAACTCTGAAATGAAATGAGATATCAATCACTATGATAGCTTTGGATCTACAAATTCTTTTGCGTAATGCACATAACTCCCATTTTATGTAACAAATACTGATATACTCCAGCTTTTTATTAGGTGATTCAATGATATGGTAGCTGCTGTGGTTAAGGAGACCAATAATAATCATGAAGTATTGAACATTAAGTATTTTGCAGTTCAGAAGGGCAAAACCTCAAATGGAGAGGTGGGAACAAATTCTGTCAGGAATCCAATTTGCAATGTCCTTGCACATGTCGTCATGGTTGGCTTCAGAGGTAAACTGGTAGAGGCCTAATTATGTGATGTATTATGTGTGAGGTGGGGGGTGGTGGGGTGAGGAGGGAGAGGAGAGGATGGTAATAATGGAAGTAGAAATGTAAAAGTAGAACAAAATACCTTTGCTTTCGTCTTAAAATTAAGAGCTCAGCTGCTATAAAATTAGGAAGTACAGGAGCACAACATTTTTTTTGATCCATACAGCTTGAAACACTGATTAATGTTATGCATAAAATGACATGATGGTGGAGCCCAGCACATCAGTACAAAAGGCAAAGCTGAAGCATTTCCAAACATCTTCAGCCAGAGGTGCTGAGAGAATGATCCATCTCGGCCTCCTCCTGAGGTCCCCAGCATCACAAATGCCAGTGCTAAGGCCAGGTGAGAAAGAGGTCTAGGGTTTCTTTCAGCCTTCTCCTGGTCTTGCTGTAACAGGGTTTAATTTGAAACACACCGTGTTTTTAGCTCCCCTTTGGTGAATCCTCATTCACCACTTTCCAATTATAAGGCAAAGAAATGAACACAAACAGGCTTTCTTACGTTTAAAGAAGTAAAGTTGAAATTTATTTAAACTTAAACTCTAATTCGGTTAACGCCTACAGATACACGACATGCCCATGCTAGCATGCACACGCGATACTCATGCAGATAGGGAAAGAAAGAAAACAGAAGAAATAAAGTGGAAAAGTTTGAGGCAATATCTGAGGAGGTTTTGTGTGTCACGGTTCTTTGAGCTCACTATTGTGTCCTTTATTGTAGAATTAGAACATTACAGCGCAGTACAGGCCCTTCGGCCCTCGATGTTGCGCCGACCTGTGAAACCATCTGACCTACACTATTCCATTTTCATCCATATGTCTATCCAATGACCACTTAAATGCCCTTAAAGTTGGCGAGTCTACTACTGCTGCAGGCAGGGCGTTCCACGCCCCTACTACTCTCTGAGTAAAGAAACTACCTCTGACATCTGTCCTATATCTATCACCCCTCAACTTAAAGCTATGTCCCCTCGTGTTTGCCATCACCATCCGAGGAAAAAGACTCTCACTATCCACCCTATCTAACCCTCTGATTATCTTATATGTCTCTATTAAGTCACCTCTCCTCCTCCTTCTCTCCAACGAAAACAACCTCAAGTCCCTCAGCCTTTCCTCGTAAGACCTTCCCTCCATACCAGACAACATCCTAGTAAATCTCCTCCGCACCCTTTCCAAAGCTTCCACATCCTTCCTATAATGCGGTGACCAGAACTGCACGCAATATTCCAGGTGCGGCCTCACCAGTTTTGTACAGCTGCAGCATGACCTCGTGGCTCCGAAACTCGTTCCCCCTACTAATAAAAGCTAACACACCATATGCCTTCTTAACAGCCCTATTAACCTGGGTAGCAACTTTCAGGGATTTATGTACCTGGACACCAAGATCTCTCTGTTCATCTACACTACCAAGAATCTTCCCATTAGCCCAGTACTCTGCATTCCTGTTACTCCTTCCAAAGTGAATCGCCTCACACTTTTCCGCATTAAACTCCATTTGCCATCTCTCAGCCCAGCTCTGCAGCCTATCTATGTCCCTCTGTACCCTACAACATCCTTTGGCACTATCCACAACTCCACCGGCCTTCGTGTCATCCGCAAATTTACTAACCCACCCTTCTACACCCTCTTCCAGGTCATTTATAAAAATGACAAACAGCAGTGGCCCCAAAACAGATCCTTGCGGTACACCACTAGTAACTAAACTCCAGGATGAACATTTGCCATCAACCACCACCCTCTGTCTTCTTTCAGCTAGCCAATTTCTGATCCAAAACTCTAAATCACCTTCAACCCCATACTTCTGTATTTTCTGCAATAGCCTACCGTGGGGAACCTTATCAAACGCCTTACTGAAATCCATATACACCACATCCACTGCTTTACCCTCATCCACCTGTTTGGTCACCTTCTCGAAAAACTCAATAAGGTTTGTGAGGCACGACCTACCCCTCACAAAACCGTGCTGACTTTCGCTAATGAACTTATTCTTTTCAAGATGATTATAAATCCTGTCTCTTATAACCTTTTCCAACATTTTACCCACAACCGAAGTAAGGCTCACAGGTCTATAATTACCAGGGCTGTCTCTACTCCCCTTCTTGAACAAGGGGACAACATTTGCTATCCTCCAGTCTTCCGGCACTATTCCTGTCAACAATGACGACATAAATTTCTGGCCAATGACAATGATGACATAAATTTCTGGCCAATTATGCCCCATCAGTTTAGTCTCAGCAAATTGATGGAAGGGATCGTTGACCGTGCTATCAAGCAGCACTTACTCAGCAATAGCCTGTTCAGAGATGCTCAGTTTGGATTCCGCCAGGACCACTCAGCTCCTGACGTTATCACAACCTTGGTCCAAACATGGACATGGAGCTGAATTCCGGAAGTCAGGTGAGTGACAGCTCTTGACATTAAGGCAGCATTTCACTGAGTGCACCATCAAGCAGCCCTAGTAAAATTGAAGTCAATGGGAATCAGGGGGAAAACTCTCTACTGGCTGGAGTCATACCCAGCCCAAAGGAAGACGGCTGTGGTGGATGGAGGCCAATCATCTCACCCCCACGACATCACTGCAGGAGTTCCTCAGGGTAGTGTCCTAGGACCAACCATCTTCAGTTACTTCATCAATGAGCTTTCTTCCATCATAAGGTCAGAAGTGGGGATGTTCGCTGGTGATAGTGCACTGTTCAGTCCAATTCATAACTCCTTAAATAATGAAACAGCCCATGTCCATATGCAGCCATACCAGGACAACATTCAGCCTTGGGCTGATAAGTAGCAAGTAAAATTTGCACCACACAAGTACGGGCAATGAACATCTCCAAGAAGAGAGAATCTAACCATCTCCCCTTGACATTCAACAGCATTACCATCGCTGAATCCCTCACCATCAACATCCTGAAGGCTACCACTGACCAGAAATTCAACTGGACCAGCCATACAAATACTGTGGCTAAAAAAGCAGATCAGAAGCTGGGAATTCTATGGCGGGTAACTCACCTCCTGACTCCC
The DNA here is from genome assembly GCF_036365525.1 of Heterodontus francisci. Classification (NCBI taxonomy): domain Eukaryota; kingdom Metazoa; phylum Chordata; class Chondrichthyes; order Heterodontiformes; family Heterodontidae; genus Heterodontus; species Heterodontus francisci. Next base: position 46,844,389 of record NC_090376.1, on the reverse strand, counting down.
CAAAGCCTGTCCACCATCTACAAGGCACAGGTCAGGAGTGTGATGGAATACTCTCCACTTGCCTGGATGGGTGCAGCTCCAAAAACACTCAAAAAGCTCAACACCATCCAGGACAAAGTAGCCCACTTAATCGGCACCCATCCACCACATTAAACATTCACTGCCTCAACACGGACGCACAGTGGCAGCAGTGTATACCATCTACACGATGCATTGCAGCAACTCGGCAAGACTCCTAACAGCACCTTCCAATCCCACAGACACATGGGAACATCATCACCTGCAAGTTCCCCTCCATGGCACACTGAATCCTGCCTTGGAACTATATGGCTGTTCCTTCACTGTCGCTGGGTCAAAATCCTGGAACTCCCTCCCTAACAGCACTGGGATGTAATTACATGACAAGAACTGCAGCAGTTCAAGAAGGCAGCTCACCACCACCTTCTCAAAGGCAATTAGGGATGAGCAATAAATGGTGGCTTGCCAGCAATGCCCACAGCCCATGAGCGAATAAAACAAATGAACCAACATAAATGTTTTGCCAAAATAGGCTTCGTTTTGGAAATACTTTCAATTAAAAAAACAAGAGCTTGCAATGTATAATGCTAGCTCATTTCTCCTAAATGACCCAAGTTGGAGAGAAATCCAAATGCCAGCCCCTGGATTAATCTGTGTCCTTGTAACTGATAATGTCTTTTGAAGATTGCTAGGAAGCCAGAGATTCAAGAACTGCATTCCAAAAGCCCTGGTATCAGATACACAATCATGATCCTGTGAACACGATGGAGGGCAATACAAAGAAAACATCAAGCATACACTGGCTGATTTATTTTTGTTTGAGTATAAATGACAGTGTTTAAATGAGGCATGGAAGGGACATCCTAATCCCAATTGCACACAGGTCTCTACAGTTTTTGTTTTAACATTTCCAGATAAAACTACCTTTAAGCACTCAGTTATTATTTTTATTTTATTTTATTATTTAGAGATGCAGCACTGAAACAGGCCCTTCGGCCCACTGAGTCTGTGCCGCCATCAACCACCCATTTATACTAATCCTACACACATCCCCACCTGTCCCTATATTTCCCTACCACCTACCTATACAAGGGGCAATTTATAATGGCCAATTTACCTATCAACCTGCAAGTCTTTGGCTGTGGGAGGAAACCAGAGCACCCGGCGAAAACCCACGCAGACACAGGGAGAACTTGCAAACTCCACACAGGCAGTACCCAGAATTGAACCCGGGTCGCTGGAGCTGTGAGGCTGCAGTGCTAACCACTGCGCCGCCCACCATTGTTAATTGTGTGACTATATGCAGGTGAAGGGAGTTAATTGGGGATTTAGATGAGCACTTAAAAGCAGACACTGACTCGGACTGGGAGAGGAATTTGTGTGAGGAGCCACATGTTTATAATCCTTTTACTCTGCACAATAAATGTGAAACTGAGTAAATATAGGCTCCAGCCTTAACCTTTTATCACAAGCTTTCTGGAGGTGAACATAGTAGCAGTGGATGGTTACCTAAAGCTGAAGGTTGGCAAATAGGAAATGTATTGTGAAAAATATGGCAGAAAGTAAGTGTAAATTGTTAGGGTATGATTACCCTCTGGTGTCTTTGGAGTCTGAATCATACGACCAGTCGAAGAATGAAGTGGATATGTGGACATGGGTTACATCTCTAGCAAAAAGGAAGCTAGGTATGGCCTTGGCGTTGTCACTTGCTACCAAAAGCAAAATCAGAAGTAAAGTGTTTTCTGAACTGGATGCTCGTCAGTTGGATACTGATGAAGGGTTGGATCTTCTGCTAGGATTTTTGGATGCAATTTACAAGAAAGATGACCTATTGAATGCCTATGAGGCATGGTCAGACTTTAATAGATTTTGAAAAACAGATGGTTATTCAATGGAGAAATATATCATGGACTTTATCAGACTGTATAAAAGATTGAATTTCCTCAATTTGGAGATCCCTGGTTCAGTGATAGCTTTTAAATTGCTAGATTGTACTCGGGTGTCGCATTTGGACAGGCTCCTGGGTCCAACTGGAGTTTGGTTCTTGGACAAAGTCTCCCTGTTGGACCAAATGTCCGCGGTCTAAAAAAAATTCCTGGGGAAACAGTCATTTGCTACAGTCCTAGTAAAACAAGTGGGACACTCTGCGGTGACGCAAAGAATGGAGGACTCAATGTTTACAAGATTTAGAAATAATCCAGGTACTGGAAGCAGGCCTAAGTACAATGGAAGAGTTAAAGACAGGAGGAATGAGGATGAAAGCACCTTTCGCAGGTCTGAAAATTACAGTGGCAGAGAGGGTTGGAACAGCAATCAAAGGCGAATGAATCTCAGGCATGCCCAAGGAACAGTTAATAGGTGCTTCAGATATGACTCAAAGTATCATTATGCCATGAATTGCCCTAAGCGGAAGGGCAGAGTCTTCAAAATAGCACATGACGCAGAAAACTGAGGCAGAAGAGGAAGATATTGATGGATCTGAAGGACCTGTATGAGTCACAAGGAGTTTTCGTCCTGTGATGAATGTGTTGGTTGCAGATTCGTTCAACTGTGTGGTACTGGATAGTTCTTGTATGTCAACAGTATGTGGAACTGATTGGTTATAGTGTTATCTGGATTCACTCAGTGAGGATTGACGCAAGGTTAAGGAGTATAAAAGTACTACCAGCTTTAGGTTTGGTGATGACAACACATTGAAGTCACTGAAGAGAGTTGTAATTCCATGTTAAATAGCTGGGGTAAGCCACTTTATCAGTACTGATGTAGTCTCCAGTGACATACCTTTACTCTTGAGTAAGTCTTCAATGAAAAAGGCACAGTTGAAAACTTGATATAGAACATGATAAGGCAACTGTGAATTTGCAATTTTCCCAGTCAGGGCATTATTGTATCCCCTTAACAAAACCTGATATTTCTAATCTGAGTGTTGATGGCATCAGGTATTATGAATCAGAAATAAAAGGCAAATTGTCTTAAAGTTGCACAGACAATTTGCTCACCCTTCCTGTCAGAGATTAAAACCTCTACTAAAAGATGCAGGTGTGATTGATGGAGAGTATACAAGGACAATAGAAGAGATTAGTGAAAAGTGAGATTTGTAAAAAGTATTGGAGGACACCACCACGTCCTATTGTCAGCCTTCCATTGGCATGTGACTTTAACGAGGTGGTTGCCATGGATTTAAAGGTATGGGACAAAGACAAGAATATTTTCATTCTACATTTTATAGACTGAGCAATTAGATTTAGTCTTTATACAATAATAGTAAGGACAAAAGGGTGATTATAGACAAAATTATGGAGAAATGGATAGAGACTGGGCTTGGGGCACCAGCTAAGTTTCTGACTGATAGTGGAGGGGAATTTGCAAATGACGAGTTCAGGGATACGTGTGAAAACATGAACATGACGGTTATGAATACTGCAGCTGAAAGTCCTTTCAGCAATGGGCTCTGTGAAAGGAATCACACAGTGATTGATGAAATGTTACATAAAATCTTGGCTGACCAGCCAAACTGCAAGATGACAACTGCCCTGACATGGGCGGTTCATGCGAAGAATTCACTTCAGATGGTTGAAGGATATAGTCCTTATTAATTGGTCTCTGGGCGGAATCCCAAATTGCCTTCTATACTGTGCGACAGTCCTCCAGGGAGATGGGCTTTCATCAAGGCTGAGGTCTCTGATAAAATTGATAGAGCTCTGAGGCATCGTATAAGGCCATCTGAGGCAGGATTTAGTTCAGGAGATTTGGTCTAATATGAAAGAGGGCCATAGGGAATGGAAGGGCCCTGGTAAGGTAATCAATCGGGATGGTGAAACCGTAGTTATCAAGCATGGAAATAAAACTGTTAAGGTTCATTCTTCACGATTAATCGGGGTTGATTACAAAATTTCAGAATCTGAGTAGCTGAGAGAGAAAAGTGACACCTTGTACCTCGAATACTGATGTGTTTTGTGATGAAGGTCCTGAGGCAAAGGTAGATCAAGAGTTGGATAGTCATGACAGAGTCATGACTGAAATGTCATGGCTGACTCAGCTGTGCTGGGATGGAGAACAAGGGACAAGAGGGCAATAATGGTAGGGGATTCTATAGTTAGAGGAACAGATAGGCGTTTCTGTGGTCGCAGACATGATTCCAGGATGGTATGTTGTCTCCCGGGTGCAAGGGTCTTGAATATCACTGAGCAGCTACAAAGTATTCTGGAGGGTGAGGGTGTACAGCCGGAGGTCGTGGTCCAAGTTGGTACCAATGACATTGGTAGAAAGAGGGATGAGGTCCTGCAAAAAGGATGTAGGGAGCAAGGCAGCAGATTAAAAAGTAGGACCTCAAAGGTTGTAATCTCTGGGTTTCTTCTGGTGCCACGGTCTAGTGAGTGTATGAATAGGAGGTTAGAGCAGATGAATGCATGGTTGGGGAGATGGTGCAGGAAGGAGAGCTTTAGATTCTTGGATCACTGGGCCTGTTTCTGACAAAGGTGGGATCTGTGTAAGATGGACGGGTTGCATCTGAACCAGAACGGGACCAGCATCCTTGCTGGGAGGTTTGCTAATGTTTTTGGGGGTTAAACTAATTTGGCAGGGGGATGGGATACAGAGTGTAAGCACAGTAGAGGGTGATGTACAATCAAATATAAATGTGAAGCTAAGTCAGTCCGGAGAACAGAGTAAATGCAGACCTGTTAAGGCTCAGGCAAATAATGCAAGGTTGGATTGTAACTATTTTAATGCAAGGAGTCTTAATAGTAAGGCAGATGAATTGAGGGTGTTGATTAACACATGGGAATATGAGATTATTGCTATTACTGAGACATGGTTGAGGGAAGGGCTGGAATGGCAGCTTTATCCCAGGGTATAGAATCTTCAGACGTGATAGGAGAGGGGGTAAAAGAGGAGATGGCATTGCACTGTTGATTAAAGAGACAATTACTGCAGTAAGGAGGGATGATATCTCAGAAGGTTCCTCTAATGAGGCCATATGGGTAGAACTTAAAAACAAAAAGGGGGCTTTTTTTTTTATTCGTTCATTCATGGGATGTGGGCGTCACTGGTCAGGCCAGCATTTATTGCCCATCCCTAATTGCCCCTGAGAAGGTGGTGGTGAGCTGCCTTCTTGAACCGCTGCAGTCCATTTGGGGTAGGTATACCCACAGTGCTGTTAGGAAGGGAGTTCCAGGATTTTGACCCAGCGACAGTGAAGGAACGGCGATATAGTTCCAAGTCAGGATGGTGTGTGAATTGGAAGGGAACTTGCAGGTGGTGGTGTTCCCATGTATTTGCTGCCCTTGTCCTTCTAGTTGGTAGAGGTCGCGGATTTGGAAGGTGCTGTCCAAGGAGCCTTGGTGCATTGCTGCTGTGCATCTTGTAGATGGTACACATTGCTGCCACTGTGCGTCGGTGGTGGAGGGAGTGAATGTTTGTTTGTAGATGGGGTGCCAATCAAGCAGGCCGCTTTGTCCTGGATGGTGTCGAGCTTCTTGAGTGTTGTTGGAGCTGCACCCATCGTTTCCGGTGCCTAGGTCGAGGCCGGGTGGTCCGTCCGGTTTCATTCCTTTTTATTGACTTTGTAGCGGTTAGGTACAACTGAGTGGCTTGCTAGGCTATTTCAGAGGGCATGTAAGAGTTAACCACATTGCTGTGGGTCTGGAGTCACATGTAGGCCAGACCAGGTAAGGAAAGCAGATTTCCTTCCCTGAAGGACATTAGTGAACCAGATGGGTTTTACAACAATCGACAATGGTTTCATGGCCATCATTAGACTAGCTTTTAATTCCAAATTTATTCATTAAATTCAAATTCCACCTTCTGCTGTGGTGGGATTCGAACCCATGTCCCCAGAGAAATACTCTGGGTTACTAGTTCAGTGATAATACCACTACGCCACCGCCTACCCCTATTACATGACTGGGAGTGTACTACAGGCCTCCAAACAGTCAGGCAGTGGTAGAGGAGCAGATATGTAGGCAAATCTCAGAGGTACAATAATAATAGGGTAATAATAGTAGGGGATTTCAACTTCCCCTATATTAGAGGGGACAGTATTAGCAAAAAGTTTAAAGGGGGCAAAATTCTTCAAGTGCATTCAGTAGAGCTTTTTGAGCCAGCACGTAGAGAGTCCTACAAGAGGAGGGGCGGTACTGGACTTAATCCTAGGGCATGAAGCTGGACAAGTGATAGAAGTGGCAATGGGGGCGCATTTCGGGGATAGTGACCAAAACTCTCTAAAATTTAAGGTCGTTATGGAAAAGGACATGGAGGGACCAGAAACAGGAGTACTGAATTGGGGGAAGGCAGATTTCAATATGCTAAAACAGGATCTGGCCAAAGTAAACTGGGAGCAGCTTTTCATAGGAAAGTCTACATCAAATCAGTGGGAGTCATTTAGAAGGGAAATTGTGAGGGTTCAGGTGCAGCATGTTTCTGTAAAGGTGAAGAGTAGGACAAACAGGTCAAGGGAACCCTGGATGTCAAGGGTTACAGAGGATTGGATAAGGAAAAAAAGGAGGTGTATGGCAGATTCAGAGCGCTGAAAACACCGGAGGCCCGAGAGGAGTATAAAAAGTGTAGGGGGGTACTTAAAAAAGTAATTAGGACAACGAAGAGGGGGCATGAAAAATCACTGGCAGACAAGATAAAGGAAAGTCCCAAGGCGTTTTAGAAGTATGTTAGGGTCAAGAGGATAACCAGGGAAAAAGTGGGGCCCATTAGGGATCAAAGAGGCAATCTATGCGGAGCCGGAGGACATAGGTGAGGCTTTGAACAATTACTTTTCATCTGTGTTCACTATGGAGAAGGATGATGTCGGTGTAGTGATCAGGGAAGGGGATTGTGATATATTTGATAAAATTAACATTGAAAAGGAGGAAGTATTAGCTGTATTAGCGGGTCTAAAGGTGGATAAATCCCCAGGCCCAAATGAAATGTATCCCAGGCTGTTATATGAGGCAAGGGAGGGGATAGTGGGGGCTCTGACACAAATTTTCAGATCCTCTCTGGCCACAGGAGAGGTGCCAGAGGACTGAAGGACAGCAAATGTGGTACCATTATTCAAGAAGGTTAGCAGGGATAAACCAGGTAATTACAGGCTGGTGAGTCTAACATCAGTGGTAGGGAAACTATTGGAAAAAAACCTGAGGTACAAGATTAATCTCCACTTGGAGAGGCAGGGATTAATCAGGGATAGTCAGCATGGCTTTGTCAGGGGGAGATCATGTCTAACAAATTTGATTGCATTTTTCGAGGAGGTGACTAGAGGTGTAAATGAGGGCAAAACAGTTGATGTTGTCTATATGGACTTCAGTAAGGCTTTTGATAAGGTCCCGCATGGGAGATTGGTTAAGAAAGTAAAAGCCCATGGGATCCAGGGTAATTTGGCAAATTGGATTCAAAATTGGCTTAGTGGAAGGAGGCAAAGGGTGATGGTCGAGGATTGTTTTTGTGAATTGAATCCTGTGACCAGTGGTGTAACGCAGGGATCGGTGCTGGGACCCTTACTGTTTGTAGTGTACATTAATGATTTAGACGTGAATGTAGGAGGTATGATCAGTAAGTTCGCAGACGACACGAAAATTGGTGGTGTCGTAAATAGTGAGGAGGAAAGCCTTAGACTATAGGACGATATAGATGGGCTGGTAAGATGGGCGGAGCAGTGGCAAATGGAGTTTAATCCTGAGAAGTGTGAGATGATGCACTTTGGGAGGTCTAACAAGGCAAGGGAATATACAATGGTTGGTAGGACCCTAGAAGGTACAGAGGGTCAGGGGGACCTTGGGGTGCTTGTCCATAGATCACTGAAAGCAGCAGCACAGGTAGATAAGGTGGTTAGGAAGACATATGGGATACTTGCCTTTATTAGCCGAGGCACAGAATATAAGAGCAGGGAGATTATGATGGAGCTATATAAAACGTTGGTTCGGCCACAGCTGGAGTACTGTGTATAGCTCTGGTCACCACACTATAGGAAGGATGTGATTGCACTGGAGAGGGTGTAGAGCAGATTCACCAGCATGTTGCCTGGGCTGGAGCTTTTCAGTTATGGAGAGAGACTGGATAGGCTGGGGTTGTTTTCCTTGGAGCGGAGAAGGCTGAGGGGGGACCTGCTTGAGGTATACAAAATTATGAGGGGCACTGATAGGATAGATAGGAAGAAACTTTTTTCCCTTAGTGGAGAGGTCAATAACTAGGGGGCATAGATTTAAGGTAAGGGGCAGGAGGTTTAGAGGGGATTTGAGGAAGAATTTTTTCACCCAGAGGGTGGTTGGAATCTGGAACGCACTGCCTGAAGGGGTGGTAGAGGCAGGAATACTCAGGACATTCAATAAGTATTTAGATGATCACTTGAAACACCATAACATACAAGGCTACGGGCCAAGTGCGAGGAAATGGGATTAGTTAGGACGGGTGCTTGATGGTCGGTGCAGGCACATTGGGCCAAAGGGCCTGTTTCTGTGCTGTAAAACTCTATGACTCTAATGTAACCGATCATGATGCTCAGGAAAGAGTTATCGCATCCAAAGCCCAATTTCCTTGAGCAGATACTCAGGTGACACATATTCTAGAGGTGTCTGGTAAATGGAGGGATGCGACAATTGTGGGGCATGCAGGAAAATCTACAGGCAAGTTTAAATATTGGTTAAATGTTCAAGATGATGGCCAAGAAGCCACAGCCATGGACTGGCAGAATGGGGTGAAAGAGTGGAGGGTAAGAAAGTGCAGTGCAAGTTTTGTTAGTGGGTCAGGAAGTGACTCTTACTTAAGAAAGCGATCATGTACTGGAGAAAGAGCATCCGAAAAAGTGCAAGAGATCTTCTAGCAGTAGTTCCGAAAGACATCAAAGTGCTAATAGAGGCTGTAGTATGATTCCACAATGAAATGAAGCCTAGAGGGCAGTCTCAGAATAGAACCAGAACCAGAAGTCCTCATGATCGTGAAGTTTTAGTGGCTGCCAATAAACTTGAGGATAAACTAATAAGAGAAGCAAAATATTAGGAATTAGAGAGTTGGCGAGAGTTTGGAGTCTATTCTGAGGTACCAGATAGGGGACAGCCAGCCTAGTCACATAGATGGATTTGTACTGAAAAAGTCCTTCTCGATGGAACTTATAAGGCTGAAGCGAGGTTAGTTGTGAGGGGTTTTGAAGAGCGACTGGGGGATACAGATGTTACAGTGGACTCTTCCACAGCTGGAAAAGTAACCTTGAAAATCTTTTTGGCTCTTTTGGCCACATATTCATGGCAATGTAGATCCATTGACATAAAAGCTGCATTTCTGCAAGGTGATACTTTTCAGAGAGATGTGTATCTGAAACCACCCAAAGAGGCAGCGGATACGGAAGGAAAATTATGGAAACTGAAATGCGTCTAATGATGCTTCCAGGGTGTGGTATTTCTCGGTGAGATCTGTTTTGTTGAAAATTGGTTGTGTTCAACTAAAAGCAGATCCTGCAATATTTTATTGGTATAAAGGGAAACTTTCAGGCATCTTCATGATGCACATTGATGATTTCTTATGGGGATTTTGAGAAATATGTTAAGATTAAGGCAGAATTTAAAATTGGGAGTCAGGCTTGTGGGGCCTTTAAATATATTGGCTTAGATATTAAGCAGGATAAGTCTGGAAGAAGTTTAAATCAACAATCTTATTTAGAGAGTGTTACTCCCATCCCAGATAATCGTGTTAGGTCATCACAGAAAGATGATCTATCTAAAGCAGAGATTGAGCAATTGCGAAGCCTAGTGGGTCAATTAAACTGTTTGGGCTCTCAGACTAGGCCTGATGTTAGTTCTGATGTGCTGGAGATAAGCACGTTGATGAAACATCCAAAAGTTGAGAACATTTTAAGGGCAAATAAAACATTGAAAAAACTAAACCTGGAGAAATGTGTACTGAAGCTCCATCCTTAGGTACCCAAAGAACATGAAGCTAATAATTTTTAGTGATGCTTCACATGCTAATCTTGCTGATGGGTATTTGAGTGCAGCTGGCTTCATAATATTTCTGATGGGTGAAAATGGGAAATGTCCTTTAGCTTGGGAGGTTATGAAAATAAAATGGATTGATAAAAGCACTTCAGCTGCAGAATCACTGGGTCTTGTGGAGGCAGTGGCTATGTGGTTCTATTTGTCAAATATTTTGGGTGGAATTCTGAACAAGGGATATCCTGAAGATAGGATACTCATTGAATGTTCTGTGGATAATCGTTCTTTGTGGGACAATGTACACTCTACAAAAAGTGAGTGAGAGAAGACTACGTATTGACCTCGCTGTATTGAAACAAATGCTGGAGAGAAAGGAAATCTCCAAACTGAAATGGACAGATGCAAGTCATCAGCTATCCAATTGTTTCACAAAGAGAAATGTGAGTGCAAAGAGATTGTTGGAGGTGCTGGATGAGTGGCGTCTCTCAATGTAAAAACTTTGTACCCAATATGGAATTTAATTTTGATTTATTTTGAAATATTCTTTGAGCATGTAAATTTAAGTTGTATTGTAAAAGAAGGGAACCTGATTATCTGCAGGTGAAGGGAGTTAATTGGGGATTTAGTTGAGCACTTAAAAGCAGACACTCACTGGGACTGGGAGAGGGATTTATGTGAGGAGCTATATGTTTGTAATCCTTTTAGTCTGCACAATAAATGTGAAACTGAGTAAATATAGGCTCCAGCCTTATCCTTCTATAACAAGCTTTCTGGAGTTGAACAATTATAACATTGAGCTTAATTTATTAACTATAAAATGTCAACGGCCTCTCAATTGTCATTTTGCATTCAGATGTAATAGAGTCGTACAGCATAGAAACAGGCCCTTCGACCCACCGCGTCCATGCCGACCATAATGCCTATCTATACTAATCCCACCTGCCTGCAGTAATTCCATATCCCTCTATGTCTTGCTCATTCAAGTACCTGTCCAGATGCCTCTTAAATGTTGCTACTGTTCCTGCCTCCACCACCTCCTCTGGCAGCTCATTCCAGATACCCACTATTCTTTGTGTGAAAATTTTACCCCTTTGATCCCCTTTAAACCTCCTCCCTCTCACGTTACATCTATGCCCTCTAGTTTTAGTCACCCCTACAATGGGAAACAGACTCTGGCTATCTACCCTATCTATGCCTCTCATAATTTTATATTTTTTAGATATAATTATATAAATTATATATAATTTTGTACCTCTATCATGTCCCCTCTCAGCCTCTTTCACTCCAGGGAAAACAGACCCAGCCTATCCAATCTCTCTTTATAACTCAAGCCCTCTTGTTTCACAATTCATTTGAGGACAGTTTCAATGTTCTACCAAAACACGTCCCCAACAAGGTTGAGCTCTGCTCCTCTTTTCAAATCATGGTAAAACACGTCCTGGCTCACTTGTGCCTGCTAGTGTGAAAGAACTGATGTGAGAACTCATTGTCACTGCAAGTGGAACAATGTAAAACATATGAACATATAAAATCAACAGAAGGAAAACACCAGTTGGCTCATCATATGTTCCATACTGTTATGATACAGCATGACACCCCATCCCCAGCCCACCACCCTCTGCCCCCCAAACAACCAATCTCTCAATTCCTTAGATGCAGAGAAAAATTCCTCTGTGACCTTTGGACATGATCCATCAAGTTCTAGGAGAGCATAGTAACCTGGAAACAAATCTTCCAATAGCTCACCTACTTGTTTTTTAATAATGGTTCAAATGCCAGCAAAATTACATTGGACAATTAGAAACCACTGATGGCTGTTTAAATACCAGTGTTGTTATATAAATGATAACAGAAAATGTCTGTTGCCTGTGTATTTATGTGGGAATTTTTAAACGTGCCTCATGTCTGGATATTCAGGGGTCATTTGACTCTGCCAGACACCAAGTATCTGGTATCAGTCTATCCGCAATGTGGAAATCTGGACAAGCCACATGTCCAATCGGTGAAAAATGCTGTACATCTCGGTTTTGTTCTGTGAATCCTTTGGAAATGATATTCTGATGTACAAGTAAATTTTATTTATGATCCAGTTTTTCAAATCCATAATACTGAAGACTACAGTAATAAATGTTTGCTTAATTTGTCTGCCAAATATTTTAGAACATAGAACAATTAATTTTCATTAATATTTTCCAAATGAACAGCAATAACAATGTTCCATTGCATCCTTTTAACCATAAGAATCTCTCAAATATGTACACAAAGCTAGAAGTTGCAGCAACTCGTGTTAATAGTCAGTTTGACAGGTTTGCTAAAAATATTTCCAACTACTATCACAGTTTTAGCAAGAATTGCTGAATGAAGTATCTACTTTATTGTGGGCCAATAACTTGTACAAATTATTTTTTTTAAGTTGCCCTGTAATTTATAATTACTCTACAGCTTTGACTATGCAGTATTGGCCTTTCCTGTCATCAGAGCTGCCAAAGTACAGGATCACTGAAATAATAAAATAAACCCTGCAATAAAGAATTTATAACACTGTATGACTGAGTTAAGTCCAAGGCAGCAATCAAATCAAATTCAAACTGGGCTGAAAAACCAGAGGCGGATGGGCAAGCAAAATTGCAGAGGGCACCATTCCCGACGTTGCTGGGGCTCCCTGACATTTTGTCCACGGTGGGGGAAGGCCGAGGACGACCTTCCCACCCCAGGCTAATTAAGGCCCTTGAGTAGCCTATTAATGGCCACTTAAGGGTCCCTTCCGGCCTCCACCTCAATTTTATAGAAAGTGGAGGGATTTGCTGCTACCGGGAAACACCACCAAAAAATACTGTTGACAATGATCAATTCATTTAATGTTGCAATGCTTCCATTAAGATGGTGGTAAGTAACGAAAGAACTATGTATGAATGTTCTGATATAGGATCACATGGGTTCCTTCTGACATTGTACTACAGAAAATTTATAAACGTCCAACAATTCAAAAGGAGAATGAAGTAGCTGCAATGAAGGGGGTAAATGCACCACCAGTATGGTTCTAAAATATATAGATCATTTGGTCTTACATTCTCATCAGGAGTCAGCTTAGTTTATCTAGGCTAGAGCAGCAGCTAGGCACTAAAATTAGTTAAATTATTCCTGACTAGAAGTGGGTAGGGGTAAGGAAAGAGTAAAAATTAGCCACTGCTCTTGCTGCTGTTCACCATCACTATTCAGTGACTCCTGTGATAAACTGCAAACTGTTCAGATCAGATAAGGACAGCATTGGCCTCAGTTGTAAAGGCCCTTGCCACAAATGGCACTCTGAACACACACATGAAGCCTGGTCATTTGGGTAAATTACTGAAAGACAACGGCACCTCAGTTCAAGGAATGAAGAAAATGAAGAGAATCAATTTCTAAAATCAGCAATGGATCAAACTGTCTCTAAATATTTTTCAAAAAAGGATTTGTTCTATTCTTCAATTAGCCATAGCAGTTTATAACGACTATAAGTTATTCTGAGTCAGTTGATCCAAAAATGTTGGTCTAAAAAGTATCAAAACCAGTCAGTGTTGGTCCTTTAATAAACCGTTCCTGTATGCTAAAGCATATGTTCAGTGGAAGGAATGATTCATTGGTGCTAATATGACATTTACTGGGAATATTTCATAATTTTTTCCATCTCTATCTTTGGTAGGTGGACAAAATTTGGCACAGAGGCAGGAACCAAAGCGTAATGGTCGATGGGTGTTTGTGATTGGAAGGTTGTTTCCAGTGGGGTTCCACACGACTCAGTACCTGCTTTTTGTGGTATATATCAATGATTTGGACTTGAATGTAGGGGGTATGATGAAGTTTGCAGACAATACAAAAATTGGCTGTGTGGTTAACAATGAAGAGAGCTGTAGACTGCAGGAAGATATCTATGGGCTAGTCAGGTGGGTGAAATAGTGGCAAATTAAGTTCAATCCGGAGAGGTGTGAGATAATGCAGTTGGGGAAGGTGAACAAGGCAAGCATGTTGTCATGCTAGGCCCCCACATTAATCTGGTCATAAACACTGATTTTAAACTGTTACTGGAGTGAAGAAAGGACTTGCTTTAAAAACAAAAGTTGCCAGATCTTGGCTGTAAAGACATTTGTATATTAACAGACAGTGTTTGGAAGGGCAAAGCAGCCATTCCCTGATACATTCAACCCACAATGGACTTTTGGATCACCAGACGTTGAAGGTGGGGGAGCTTGCATTCCAGGCTGACTGCTAAGATGGCTGAATACACAAACGGACATGGTCAAACCAGCTAGTCATATGACTAACTGGCTGGGCAACCAGAGTTTTTTTGAATTTGTACAAACAGTTTGGGCAAAAAGCAGAATGCTCCTGGACTGAAGATCTCTCCTGTCTGCTCCCATCTCTCTTTCTCAAAAGCCTCTGAATCCACTGAAGACACACTAACCCCAAGAGAGTAAAGTCTCCTACAGCAAACAAGGTTTAAGACGAATACTGGGCCCCAACGAAAAGCAAGATTGATCTAAAAATAAAGGACACTACAGTGAGCTCGAAGAACCGTAATACAAAAAACCTCCACAGATATTGCCTCAAACATTTCCACTTTATTTCTTCTGTTTTCTTTCATCTCGATCTGCATGCTAGCATGGGCACATCGTGTATCTGTATAACCTCTCGTCCCCTTCCCCCCTACCCCCGCAATAACCATTAAATTCAATATTAGCCCTCTCTGCCCCACCCATCCCCACAAACACTTATCTGCAACACTTGACGCCCCCCAAAACTGATCAAAGTGCAGAGGTCACCCTTTCCCACTCTCCCCTACACTATTAATGGTGATCAGAACCCGTTTTCCTGTGCCCCCACCACCCCGCAACGCTAATAATCACCAGTTTCCCCCCTTCCCCACCACTGAGGTATCTGCTTTCCTTGGATGGGAAAGTGAAGGCGCGTGAGTGCCGGCCGCTGCTCGAAAGATTGCAGCCCGAAGTTAAGATCGCTGTTGATTTTATTTAAATGTATTAATTTCATTAATTTTAAATATGTAAAGCCAGGTCCCGTTGCCCAGCGGCGGGCAGTATTGGGGGGGGGGCCGCCACTGAGTCTCACCGCCGCCAGGAAGATCAGGCCCGGCACTCGCGGCCACGCTGTCCATGCTGGACCGCTGCCGGAACGATCTTCCAGCCGCCCCGGCCACAGAGCCTGACGTTGGGAGCGCTGTAAAATCCCGGACAAAGAGTGGGATTCAGAACACAAGAAAAAGGAGCAGAAGTAGACCATATGGCCCATCGAGCCTGCTCTGCCATTCAATACTATCATGGCTGATCTTGGGCTTCAATTTCACTTTCCTGCCCACTCCCACTATTGATTTCCTGCGAGACCAAAAATCTATCTATCTATCCCAGCCTTAAATGTATTCAATGATGGAGCATCCACAACTCTCTGGGGTAGAGAATTCCAAAGATTCACAACCCTTTGAGTGTAGTAATTTCTCCTCATCTTAGTCCTGAATGATTGACCACTTATCCTGAGACTGTGTCCCCGTGTTCTAGATTCCCTGACCAGTGGGAACAATCTCTCAGCTTCTACCCTATCAAGCCCTTTAAAATCTTATATCTCTTAATTAGATCACCTCTCATTCTTCTAAACTCCAGAGAATATAGGCCAATTTACTAAGTCTCTCATCATAGGACAACCCCCTCATTCCAGGGACCAATCTAGTAAATCTTCATTGGTCTGCCTCCAGTGTATCCTTTAAATGTGGAGACAAACTGCACACAGTATTCCAGTTGAAGTCTCACCAAAGCCCTGTACAATTTTAGTAAGACTTCTTTATTCCTGTACTCTAATCCCCTTGCAATAAAGGCCATCATGCCATTTGCCTTCCTAACAGTGTGCTTCACCTGCATGTTAACTTTGTGCGTTCCTTGTACGAGTACCCCCCAAGTCTCTCTGAACATCAACACTTACCAGTTTCACCTTTAAAAAAAAAATCTGCCTTTCTATTTTTATGACCAAAGTGAACAGCTTCACACTTCCCTACATTATACTCCATTTGCCATCTTGTTGCCCGCTCACTTAACCTGTCCATATCTCTTTGCAGCCTCTCTACATCCTCCCCGCAGCTTACCTTTCCACCAAGCTTTGTATCATCAGCAAACTTAAATATTTTACTCTGTCTCTTCATCCAAGTCATTAATATAGAGTATAAATAGCTGAGGCCCCAGCACTGATCCTTATGGCACCCCACTATTCACTGCCTGCCAACTAGAAAATGCCCCATTTATGCCCACACTCTGCTTCACCAATCCTCTATCCACGCTAATATATTACCCCCAACACCATGAGCCCTCATCTTGTCCATTAATCTTTTGTGTGGCATCTTATCAAATGCCTTTTGAAAATCCAGGTATGCTACATCTACTGGTTCCCCTTTGTCTACACCTAGTTACATCCTCAAAAAACTCTAAATTTGTCCAACAGGATCTCCCTTTAGTAAAACCATGCTGACTTGTTCTAATCATATTATGCTTTTCCACGTGCAATGTTAAGACTTCTTCAATAATAGTTTCCATCATCATCTCATAGTTAAGGATCCTTTAGGGGGAAGTGATCATAACATGGTAGAATTTCAAATTCAGTTTGAGGGTGAGCAACTCGGGTCTCAAACCAGTGTCTTCAACTTAAACAAGGGCAATTACAGAGGTATGAAGAAAGAGTTGTCTAAAGTGGGCTGGGAAGATAGACTACAGGGCAAGTCAGTAGATGAGCAGTGGCAGACTTTTAAGCAGATATTTCGTAACACTCAGCAAACATTTATTCCAGTCAGAAGGAAGCACTCGAAGAGAATGATGAACCACCCGTGGATAACAAAGGAAGTTAAGGAGTGTATCAAATCAAAAGCAAAGGCGTACAATGTGGCGAAAACGAGTGGTAGGCCAGAGGATTGGGAAGCTTTTAGAAACCAGCAGTGGATGACTAAAAAACTAATAAAGAGGGAGAAAATTGATTCTGAGAGTAAATTGGCAAGATATATAAAAACAAACAGTAAGAGCTTCTATGGGTATATTAAAAGGAAGCGAGTAGCTAAAGTAAGTGTGGGGCCCTTAGAGGATAAGAATGGGGAATTAATAACAGGGAACAGGGAAATGGCAGATAATTTAAACCAATATTTTGCATCAGTCTTCATGGTGGAGGACACTACAAACATCCCAACAATAAGAGATGAACAAGGTGTAAATGGGAGGGAGGAACTTGTAACAATCTCTATCACGAGGGAAAAGGTGCTGGACAAACTGATGGGACTAAAGGCAGACAAGTCACCAGGACCTGATGGCCTGCACCCAAAGGTTTTAAATGAAATGGCTGCAGAGATAGTGGAGGTATTGGTCATAATATACCAAAACTCACTGGATTCCGGGAGGGTACCAGCGGATTGGAAAACCGCTAATGTGACACCCCTATCCAAGGAGCAGTACCCCAGGACATGCGCGATGCCAACATCATCACCCTCTATAAAAACAAAGGTGACCGCGGTGACTGCAACAACTACCGTGGAATCTCCCTGCTCAGCATAGTGGGGAAAGTCTTTGCTCGAGTCGCTCTGAACAGGCTCCAGAAGCTGGCCGAGCGCGTCTACCCTGAGGCACAGTGTGGCTTTCGTGCAGAGAGATCGACTATTGACATGCTGTTCTCCCTTCGTCAGATACAGGAGAAATGCCGTGAACAACAGATGCCCCTCTACATTGCTTTCATTGATCTCACCAAAGCCTTTGACCTCGTCAGCAGACGTGGTCTCTTCAGACTACTAGAAAAGATCGGATGTCCACCAAAGCTACTAAGTATCATCACCTCATTCCATGACAATATGAAAGGCACAATTCAACATGGTGGCTCCTCATCAGAGCCCTTTCCTATCCTGAGTGGTGTGAAACAGGGCTGTGTTCTCGCACCCACACTTTTTGGGATTTTCTTCTCCCTGCTGCTTTCACATGCGTTCAAATCCTCTGAAGAAGGAATTTTCCTCCACACAAGATCAGGGGGCAGGTTGTTCAACCTTGCCCGTCTAAGAGCGAAGTCCAAAGTACGGAAAGTCCTCATCAGAGAACTCCTCTTTGCTGACGATGCTGCTTTAACATCTCACACTGAAGAATGCCTGCAGAGTCTCATCGACAGGTTTGCGTCTGCCTGCAATGAATTTGGCCTAACCATCAGCCTCAAGAAAACGAACATCATGGGGCAGGATGTCAGAAATGCTCCATCCATCAATATTGGCGACCACGCTCTGGAAGTGGTTCAAGAGTTCACCTACCTAGGCTCAACTATCACCAGTAACCTGTCTCTAGATGCAGAAATCAACAAGCGCATGGGTAAGGCTTCCACTGCTATGTCCAGACTGGCCAAGAGAGTGTGGGAAAATGGCGCACTGACACGGAACACAAAAGTCCGAGTGTATCAGGCCTGTGTCCTCAGTACCTTGCTCTACGGCAGCGAGGCCTGGACAACGTATGCCAGCCAAGAGCGACGTCTCAATTCATTCCATCTTCGCTGCCTTCGGAGAATACTTGGCATCAGGTGGCAGGACTATATCTCCAACACAGAAGTCCTTGAAGCGGCCAACACCCCCAGCTTATACACACTACTGAGTCAGCGGCGCTTGAGATGGCTTGGCCATGTGAGCCGCATGGAAGATGGCAGGATCCCCAAAGACACATTGTACAGCGAGCTCGCCACTGGTATCAGACCCACCGGCCGTCCATGTCTCCGTTATAAAGACGTCTGCAAACGCGACATGAAATCGTGTGACATTGATCACAAGTCGTGGGAGTCAGTTGCCAGCATTCGCCAGAGCTGGCGGGCAGCCATAAAGACAGGGCTAAATTGTGGCGAGTCGAAGAGACTTAGTAGTTGGCAGGAAAAAAGACAGAGGCGCAAGGGGAGAGCCAACTGTGCAACAGCCCCAACAAACAAATTTCTCTGCAGCACCTGTGGAAGAGCCTGTCACTCCAGAATTGGCCTTTATAGCCACTCCAGGCGCTGCTTCACAAACCACTGACCACCTCCAGGCGCGTATCCATTGTCTCTCGAGATAAGGAGGCCCAAAAGAAAAGATGACCAGCGGATTGGAAAACCGCTAATGTGACACCCCTATCCAAGAAAGGAGGGAGACAGAAAGCAGGAAACTATAGACCAGTTGGCTTAACATCAGTCTTTGAGAAAATGCTTGAGGCGATTATTAAGGAAGAAATAGCATGATATTTAGAAAAACATAATGCAATCAAACAGAGTCAACATGGTTTTATGAAAGGGAAATCATGTTTGACAAATTTGTTAAGAATGCTTTGAGGATATAACAAGTAGAGTGGATAAAGGGGAACCAGTAGATGTTGTGTATTTGGATTTTCAGAAGGTGTTTGATAAGGTGCCACATAAAAGGTTATTGTACAAAATAGGAGCTCAGGGTATTGAGGGTAATGTGTTGGCATGGATTGAGGACTGGCTAACACACAGAAGGCAGAGAGTCGGGATCAATGGGTCTTTTTCAGGTTGGAAAGCCGTAACTAGTGGGGTGCCACAAGGATCGGTCCTAGGGCCTCAGCTATTTACTATCTACAGTACAGAAAGAAAATGTTGTCGAGGAGAATACTGAGATTCAGACTACTAGGCTAGATGGGATTGAGGTTCACAAGGAGGAGGTGTTAGCAATTTTGGAAAGTGTGAAAATAGATAAGTCCCCTGGGCCAGATGGGATTTATCCTAGGATTCTCTGGGAAGCCAGGGAGGAGATTGCAGAGCCTTTGGCCTTGATCTTTATGTCGTCATTGTCGACAGGAATAGTGCCGGAAGACTGGAGGATAGCAAATGTTGTCCCCTTGTTCAAGAAGGGGAGTAGAGACAGCCCTGGTAATTATAGACCTGTGAGCCTTACTTCGGTTGTGGGTAAAATGTTGGAAAAGGTTATAAGAGACAGGATTTATAATCATCTTGAAAAGAATAAGTTCATTAGCGATAGTCAGCACGGTTTTGTGAAGGGTAGGTCGTGCCTCACAAATCTTATTGAGTTTTTCGAGAAGGTGACCAAACAGGTGGATGAGGGTAAAGCAGTGGATGTGGTGTATATGGATTTCAGTAAGGCGTTTGATAAGGTTCCCCATGGTAGGCTATTGCAGAAAATACGGAAGTATGGGGTTGAAGGTGATTTAGAGCTTTGGATCAGAAATTGGCTAGCTGAAAGAAGACAGAGGGTGGTGGTTGATGGCAAATGTTCATCCTGGAGTTTAGTTACTAGTGGTGTACCGCAAGGATCTGTTTTGGGGCCACTGCTGTTTGTCATTTTTATAAATGACCTGGAAGAGGGTGTAGAAGGGTGGGTTAGTAAATTTGCGGATGACACGAAGGTCGGTGGAGTTGTGGATAGTGCCGAAGGATGTTGTAGGGTACAGAGGAACATAGATAGGCTGCAGAGCTGGGCTGAGAGATGGCAAATGGAGTTTAATGCGGAAAAGTGTGAGGTGATTCACTTTGGAAGGAGTAACAGGAATGCAGAGTACTGGGCTAATGGGAAGATTCTTGGTAGTGTAGATGAACAGAGAGATCTTGGTGTCCAGGTACATAAATCCCTGAAAGTTGCTACCCAGGTTAATAGGGCTGTTAAGAAGGCATATGGTGTGTTAGCTTTTATTAGTAGGGGGATCGGGTTTCGGAGCCACGAGGTCATGCTGCAGCTGTACAAAACTCTGGTGAGGCCGCACCTGGAGTATTGCGTGCAGTTCTGGTCACCGCATTATAGGAAGGATGTGGAAGCTTTGGAAAGGGTGCAGAGGAGATTTACTAGGATGTTGCCTGGTATGGAGGGAAGGTCTTACGAGGAAAGGCTGAGGGACTTGAGGTTGTTTTCGTTGGAGCAAGGAGGAGGAGATGTGACTTGATAGAGGCATATAAGATAATCAGAGGGTTAGATAGAGTGGATAGTGAGAGTCTTTTTCCTCGGATGGTGATGGCAAACACGAGGGGACGTAGCTTTAAGTTGAGGGGAGATAGATATAGGACAGATGTTAGAGGTAGTTTCTTTACTCAGAGAGTAGTAGGGCGTGGAACGCCCCGCCTGCAACACTAGTAGACTCGCCAACTTTAAGGGCATTTAAGTGGTCATTGGATAGACATATGGATGAAAATGGAATAGTGTAGGTCAGATGGTTTCACAGGTCGGCGCAACATCGAGGGCCGAAGGGCCTGTACTGCGCTGTAATGTTCTACCTCTACTTCTACATTAATGACTTAGAGGAAGGGACAGAATGTAGTGTATCTAAATTTGCTGATGATACAAAAATAGGTGGGAAGGCATGTTGTGATGAGGACACAAAGAATCTGCAAAGGGATATGGATAGGTTAAGTGAGTGGGCAAAAATTTGGCAGATAGTGTTCAATGTGGGAAAGTGTGAGGTAATCCACTTTGGTAGGAAGAATAAAAAGGCAGATTGTTATTTAGATGGAGAAAGACTATAAAATACTGCAGTACAGTGGGATCTGGGTGTTCTTAGGCATGAAACACAAAAGGTTAGCATGCAGGTGCAGCAAGTAATTAGGAAGGCAAACGGAATTTTGGTGTTTATTGCTAGGGTGTTAAGAGTTTAAAAACAGGGAAGTCCTGTTACAACTGTACAGGGTTTTGGTGAGGCCACACCTGGAGTACTGCGTACAGTTTTGGTCCCCGTATTTAAAGAAGGATATACTAGCATTGGAGGCAGTTCCGAAAAGGTTCACTAGGCTGATTCCTGGGATGAAGGGGCTGTCTTATCAAGAATGGCTAAACAGGTTAGGCCTTTATTCATTGGAGTTTAGAAGAATGAGAGGTGATCTTATAGAAACATATAAGATTTTAAGAGGGCTCGACAGGGTAGATGTTGAGAAGATGTTTCCACTAGTGGGGAATCTCGAACTAGGGGACAGAATTACAGAATAAGGGGGCACACATTTAAAACTGAGACGCGCAGGATTTTCTTCCCTCAGAGGGTGGTGAATCTCTGGAATTCTCTGCCTCAGAGAGTTGTGGAGGCAAGGTAACGAAATGTATTTAAGGAGGAGCTAGATAGATTTTTGAAATCTCGGGGAGTCGAGGGTTAGGCAAGCCCGAAAGAGAAGTTGATGACTGGGAGAGAACAGCCATGATCTTATTGAACGGAGGGGCGAGCTTGAGGGGCTGAATGGCCTACTCCTGCTCCTATTTCTTATGTTCTTATGTTCACAATGACTGATGTTAGGCTAACTGGCCTGTAATTCCGTGTTTTCTCTCTACCCCCCTTCTTGAAAAGCGGTGTAACATTTGCCAACTTCCAATCTGACGGGACCATTTCTGAATCTAAGGAATGTCGGAAAATCATAGCCTGCACATCCACTATCTCTACAGCTGTCTCTTTTAGAACCCTAAGACGTAGGCCATCTGGTCCCAGGGACTTGTCAGATTTTAGTCCCTCCCCTCAAGTCTCTCCAATACTTTTTCTCGGCTGATATCAATATCCTTAATTTCCTCATTATTCTGCTCATTGTTCCGCTATTAACCGTCTCTCTGGACTATTGCTTTGGTTTTCACCACAAACATTAACACACGCTTTGCCTTTGTCCCAGGACAGCTTTGTTATTTAATCTCTCCTGCCCTATCAAACACCTTCCCCATTGTTCTCTCCCCCACCCACCTCCCCTTCACTTGCTTAAACCTAATTCTTTTCTAACCGTTGCCATTTCTGATGGAAGATCATAGACCTGAAACATTAATTTTGCTTCTCTCTCCACAGATGCTGCCTAACCTGCTGAGTATTTCCAGCACTTTTTGTTTTTGTTCCTTAATTTCCTCACTCTTTGTAGCCCCTAGGTTACTGCCTATTTCTGGTATGGAACTTGTGTCTTCTACTGTGAAGACAGACACAAAGTATTTGTTCAATGCCTCTGCCATTTCCTCATTCCCCTTGAAGATTTCTCCTGTCTCTACCTCTAAGGGACCAATGTCTACTTTAGCTACTCTCTTCCTTTTTATGTACATATAAAAGCTCTTACAATCTGTTTTTATATTGCTGGCTTGTTTACTCTCATATTCTATTTTTTCCCTTATCAACTTTTTGGTGGCCCTTTGCTGGTTTCTAAAACTCTCCCAATCCTCAGTCTTGCTACTATTTTTTGCAACATTGTAAGTCTCTTCTTTTCGTCTAATACTCTCATTAACTTCCTGAGTGAGCCACGGATGGGTCTTTGTTGACAAGTTTTATTTTTTGAATGAAATGTACTTTTGTTAAACCCTTTGAATTGTTTCTTTAAATGTTTCGCGCTGTTCATTTACCGCCATACCTTCCTGTCTATTTACTCAATTAACTTTACCTTCGTAATTGACTTTAAGTTTAAGATTCTTGTTTGTGATTGAAATGTGGCACTTTCAAACTTAATATGAAATTCAATGGTATTATGATCACTATTTCCCAGTGGATTCATTACTATGACATCGCTTATTAACCCTGCTTCATTGCACAATACGAGATCTAAGATAGCCTTATCCCTAGCTGGTTCTACAATGTATTGCTCCAAACTGTCACAAAAGCATTCTACAAATTCATCTTCCAGACCACTGTTGCCAAGTTGATTATCCCAGTCTATATGCAGATTAAATTCCCCTACAACTAATACATTACCTTTTTCACATGCTCCAGTAATTTCCCGTTTAATGTTCTCTCCAATAATATAACTACTGTTAGACGGCCTGTAAACTACACCCACCAGTGTTTTCTGACTCCTGCTATTCCTAATTTCCACCCAAACTGATTCTATTTCATGATCCTCTGAGGCATGACCCCTTCTTATTAATGTCCTTATGCCATCCTTTACTATCAAGGCTATCCCTCCTCCTTTGCCATTCTGTCTGTCTCTCCGAAATATTGTATACCATGGAATATTCATTTCCCAACCTTGATCTCCTTGAAACCATGTCTCGGTAATGACAATTCGATCTAAATCATTTAGTTCATCTGTCTTATTACAGACAGATGCTTCGTGCATTCAGAGAAAGGAACTTTAATTTAATTTTTTTTTACCTCTATTCCCTGCAATGACCTTACTTGCAGGTGTACAATTTTTATTAAACTCCCTTTCCCTTCGTGTTCCATTCTGTTGGGAGTTACCCACATCACTATCCTGCTCCAATGCCCTGACCACCCTCTTTGGGTTTCTAAATTTCCCTTAATCCAAACCCTCCTCTCCCACCCCCCCAGCTATTAGTTTAAAGCCCTGTCCATTGCCCTAGTTATGCGATTGGCCAGGACACTGGTTCTAGCCTGGTTCAAGAGAAGCCCATCCCAACGGAATAGCTCCCTCTTCCCTAGTACTGATGCCAGTGCCCCAAGAATCGAAACCCCCTCCTCCCACACTACTCTTTGAGCCACAAAGTAAAAACAAAGTAAAAATAATAAATTGAAGTGAGCACAATAGAAATAATTCTGCAGACCATAACTTAAAAAGAACTTCAATTGAGTTAAATGTATAAACAGATAAAGCAGGATCAGAGTCAAGACTGATGTTTGCGGCATGCATAATTTGGACCTGTCCTGACTCGCGTACCATGCATGGTGAATATATATGTGTGAAGTTTACGATGATTGCACTATTTCGAGCAGAAAGTTGCACAGCTTAAGAATCAACCAGACACAGTGCACAGTGGAGGGAGAAAGTTTTCTGGACCTAACATTACACAGGTTGCTAGGAGTACAGAAATGTTAAGGCAGACTGGGTGACCATTGGCAAACAGGGCAGGAAACAACATGTGAGGTTAGAAAGGGGATAATCTGTGAAGCTGGATTTGTCTAACTGTTTCGGTACCAGTAATGTGGACAAAAGAGGTGACACAGGTGGGTCACCATAAGCGCTTACAAGGCAAGTGGTTACTCATCGGGAAACAGTACTGGTAGTAAGAACAGGTGAGTGGCAATTGTGGGAAGGTCTTTTGTCGGGGGCGGGGGGACAGATAGCTTCTTTATAGACGTGATCCAGATTTCAGAATGGTACCTTGTTTTCCAGGAGCCAGGGTTTGGGAAATCATGGAAGGTATACAAAAAGTTCAGGAATAGGGGGGTGAACAATCAAAGAGATAAATTCTAGATTATGGAGTAGTACCTCCAGGATAATAATCTCTGGATTACTCTAACACATGCTAGACCAGATAAGAAGAAAAACTCTTGGCTGGTAAGATGATGTAGAGGGGATGGTTTCAGATTCCTGGGGTACTAGGACCACTTTTGGTGCCAGGGAAGGATGTACAGACAGGATGGCTTTCATCTAAATCAGAGAGGCACCCATGTCCTTGTGCAAAGAATACATAGGACAGTGGGGAAAGATTTAAACTAGCCAGGAGGGTTGGACGGGAAAATCCACACAGGTCAAAAAAGCGTGTGTAAAAGACCAGCAGGGCATAAAGGAAGGGTGGTTATCCACCCCCAGGTTCCTCTGTTCCTGTACACTCTTTAGAACCATGTCATTTAGTATATATTGCCTCCCTATTCCTTCTGCCAAAATGCATCACCTCACACTTGTCAGTACTAAATTCCATCTGCCACCTCTCTACCCATTCTGCTAGCCTATCCATGTCCTTGCATGCAGTTCATATCATCCTCACTGTTTGCTTCACCTCCAAGTTTGGTATCATAAGCAATTTTTTTTGAGAGAGAGATTTGGCTACAAGCCAGACATGATCTCTCTATCTCTCTATGATTGAGAGATAAATATTCCAAGCAACAGTGTTATCTGTGGCTCAGCTGGTAACACTCTCACCTCTGCGTCACAAGGTTCCAGGGTCAAGTCCCACTCAGGGCTTGAGTACAAAAATCAAAGCTGGCGCTCCCAGTGCAGTACTGAAGGACCACTGCACTGTCAGAGTTGCCATCTTTTGGATGAGACGTTAAACTGAGGCTCCATCTGCCTGCTTGGGTGGATGTAAAAGATCCCATGGCATTATTTTGAAGAACAGCAAGGGAGTTATCCCCAGTGTCCTGGCCAATATTTATCCCTCACTCACATCACAAAGCCAAATTATCTGATCATTATCACATTGCTCCTCTTTGTGGGAGTTTGCTGTTCGCATATTGGCAGTGGCCTTTCATATATTGCAACACTTCAAGAAAGTATTTCATTAGCTATAAGGCACTTTTAAGACATCTGGTAGTCATGAAAGGCGCTATATAAATGCAAGTTTTTCTTTCTAACAGGACAGGATAATTTGAAAAGTACAAGTAGCGATATTGATGAAAAGACAATTATAACGGTAGAAAGAAGGAATCTCACTCAGTAAGCAAGATTAGACAGTGGAAACACTATGGGTAGAATTAAAGAACAGCAAAGGATGCAAGACTCTGGGAGTTGCCTACAGAGTTCTTAACAGTAGTGATGTATTGGGAGGGTAATGCAGTTGATGTGGTGTACATGGACTTTCAAAAGGCATTTAATAAAGTGCCACATAACAGGCTTGGCAGCAAGGTTAGAGTCCATAGTATAAAAGGGACAGTAACAGCATAGATACAAAATTGGCTGAGTGACAGGAAACAGAAAGTAGTAGTGAATTTTTTTTTTCCAGACTGGAGGAAGGTATATAGTGGGGTTCCCCAGGGGTCGATGCTTGGACCCCTGCTTTTCTTGATGTATTATTAATAACCTAGACGTAGGCATAGAAGGCACAATTAAAAAATTTGCAGATGACACAAAACATGGAATTATTGTGAACTCAGAGATGGATAGTGATAAACTTGAAGAGGACATAGACAGGCTGGTGGAATGGGCAGACAAGTGGCAGATGAAATTTAATGTGTGAAGTGACTCATTTTGGTAGGAAGAACGAGGGGCTGGATTTTACCAAGCTATCGACGTCGTGATCCGTGGCGGGAGGAGGCCTGAAGATGGCTCGGGGTGATGTTCGCCATAGACCTCAACGCCAGGAGAACCCGGCCTGATCCTCGTGGCGGCGGCTAGGCTCCGTGGTGTCCTCCCCACCGCTGGGCGACAGGACCACAATTTAAATATCCAAATGAATAAAATGAATACATTTACATAACAGTTACCTCCGATCTTAGGTGCAGCGGCCGGCACATCTACGCCTTCAGATCCCTGTCCGGGGAAATGCAGCACCGCACTGCTGGGAGGAGGTAAGTTTGTCAGTGTGGGGGGATGGGGTCAAATAAACATAATAAGTGTAGAGGATGGTGGGAAGGGTTGAACCTTAAACTTTGTGCAGTTTGGGGGAGGGAAAGGACAGATGTTAAAGGTAAGTGTTTTGGGTTGGGTGAAGGGCAAATAGTTATTGTTGTTGGAAGGGTGGGAAAGGGGTGTTAGAAATTTAATTTAATTTTAGAGGTTAGGACTTTAAATTTAAATAGGGCAGTAGGGCTGGTTGCCCTTTAAAACTGGCATCAGCTGCAGCTGACGCCATTGCCAGGGACAGACAACACCCGCTCCCCCATCACCACGCGATTTGAGTGGAGTGGGTGGACCACCCGCCCCAGCTATTTAAATGAGCCACCGCGCTTGAGAATGCGGCGGCTCTTTGGCATGTGAGCCGCCATTTTCTGAGCTCCCTGCCGGCTCTTAAAATACAGCCTGAGGAGAGGCAATATAAATTGAAGGGTGCACTTCTGAAGGGGATGCAGGAGCAGAGGGACCTGGGGGTATATGTGCACAAATCATTGAAGGTTGCAGGGCAGGTTGAGAAAGCGGTTAATAAAGCCTAAAGAATCCAGGGATTTATAAATATGGGCATAGAGTACAAAAATAAGGAAGTTATGATAAACCAGTATAAAACATTGGTTCGGCCTCAACTGGGGTATTGTGTCCAGTTCTGGGTACCACACCTTAGGATGGATGTTAAGACATTAGAGAGGGTGCATAAAAAGATTCACGAGAATGGTTCGAGGGATGAGGAGCTTCACTTATGTGGATAGGCTGGAGAAGTTGGGCCTGTTCTCCTTGGAGAAGTGAAAATTAAGAGGAGATTTGATAGAGGTGTTCAAAATCATTAGGGGTCTGGACAGAGTAGACAGGGAGAAACTGTTCCTCTTGGCCAAAGGATCCAGAACCAGAGGTGACATGAGGAAAAATCTTTTATGCAGCGAATGGTTAGGATATGGAATGCTCTGCCTGAGGGTGTGGTGAGGCAGATTCAATCGCAGCCTTCAAAAGAGAATTGGACAATTATCTGGAGAAAAAATTTGCAGGACTACGCAGAAAAGGCAGGGGAGTGGGACTAGGTGAGTTGCTCTTGGAGAGCTTGCAGAGACACAACAGGCCGAATAGCCTCTGTCTCAGCTGTAGGCATTCTATGATGCTACATACCAGATTAGGGAAGCATGTAGCAAAAACAATGTTGTCATATGAGATATTTTAATTTTCACATAGGCTGGGAGAAGCAGAACAGTTCCAGTGGTAAAGGCGATTAATTTCTAGAATGTGTTTGGGACAGTTTTCTAGAGAATAACCAACAAGAGAATAAATTATACAGGATTTAGTTATGAGCAACAAGCCAGAATTAGTTAATGGAAACAGAATATCTTTTAAATACTGACAATAATGTGACTGAATCTGATATTAGGCTTGAGAGGGAAAAGGAAAGAGTCAGAATTTTCACTATGCAACTGTTGCAGAACTCTGATTCATGACCATGACATGTTAAAAGCAAATCTCTGCAGTAATTAAATCCTATCAATATACAGGTGTGAAATGAGGAAACTATCAGGTCATGATCACAAAATAGTGCATTAATGAGAATTTGGAATCTGTCCAAAGTAGTAGCATTGAAACTACTTCTCATTGGAACAGCGATGAGTGTCAAGGTTGGATGGGTTGAGCCAAAATTTGTTCAGCTTGGAGGGAAGAGCATAATCCATTTGAACAGTTGGTTTTTTGAAGGTGGCATTTTGGCAAAGGACTTGCTGGGATGGTGGGTGAGGGGGGTGGAGGGTGAATGGATGAGCAGCAATTTCACTCAGTGTAGATTAAGAGACAGTTTTGATTGAGCTCTGTGGGGGGTGCTGCAGGTCGAAATCTAGCACAATACTGAAGGGTCAGGGGGATAGTTTGTGCACTCAGACAGTGCTATCATTACAATTTTGAAACTAATTTGGGTTCTTTACATCTTATGAATAATTTCAAAACCATGAAATCTTTGAGATATCATCCTTATAACCTGACATTAGGTTTCTGGACGAAACATTTCATATAACTGTTATATAACAATAACTGCCTTCTGGCCCCGCCCACCAGCTGAAAAGTCGGAGGCAAACATGCCTCTGCTGGGCCTGGAAGCCACGTTGCAGTTTTGCATGGTGCAGGCCCTTAATTGGCCTCAGTCAGGAGTTCTGCCCCTATGAGGCAGGAAGTTCCACCTCCAAGAGCTGCTGGCCAATCAGAGGGCTGGCAGTTCTTCATTCCCAACAGTGCCACTGGGAGTGGTGGCGACTGCTGGACTGCACCCAGCAAGAGGTGGATGATGGACGTCGCCCTTCAAAAAGGTAAGTGGGGTTTGGGCCTTGCCAGGGACAATCGGCTGGGCCCCGGCAAGGGGGTGGGAATCAGAATAGGGCGGGGGAGTAGTTTTAACGGGGGCAGTCCATGCTGCTAGGGGGGCCCTCTGTGTAGCACAGGGTGCCGAATCAGGAGGGCCCCCCACCTGCTTCCAAGGAGGCCACCCAGTGGCTGTGGGAGGAGCCCCTTAAGTGGCAATTAATTGGCCACTTAAGGGCCTCAATTGGCCTGGGGTGGGCAGGCCGTTTCCCACCTCTCCCGCTGCTGGTAAAATAGCAGTGTGGGCAGGCAACGGGCATGACACCCTTCCCCCACCTCCCAGCCCACTCCCTGGGAGGGGCACTAAATTCTCATCATGTAAGTTCAGTGGGCAATTATCTTCCCATACATGGTCAATATTTATATTCTCCAAATGTCTTACAATGCACTAAAAAAATGTAAATACCAATAAATTTGGCAAGTCAGTCCAAGTATCCGCTAATCATTTTAAGGCACATTAAAAAAAACACTAACATTTAAACTGGTTTCATGTGACTTCAGCTTCTGGATTCTGAAATTACACATTAAGCAGTAGCTGCTCCTTGAACCTTCCTTTTAGTACTGCAAAAACTAACACACATATTTTGTGTATTACTTGTGGGCTTCAGTGTGCAACGGCCCAAAGCTGCTGGCCTCATTTTATTCTCAGTACTTCCTATTTCCTGAATTTTCCCCAAGCTTTCAGACAACTACAAGTCTGTAACTATGGTCAAAGCACAGTGTTTGGCTTATTGTAATAAATCATATCACAGACTCTTACATAAGAAATGTTGTTGGCTTCTGCAAGATATATACAAAATGGGAAACACAGAAGTAATTGAAATCCAAAGGATCATGACATAAGAAACAATCGTTCACACGATTAGGATATACTCATTAAAATAAGCTTATTATGCCTTGTAGGTGAAGATGCTTTTTCTTTCAACACCATCTCATTTTAATTATTCCATTTCCTCCCAGCACACTTTAGTGTCAGCCACAACACACTCACTTCTGAGTTAGAAGGTTGTGGTTCAAGTCCCACTCTAGAGACTTGAGCACAAAATCCATGCTGACACTATAGTGCAGTACTAAGGAACTGCTGCACCGTTGGAGGTGCCAGCTTTTAGATGGGACGTTAAACTGAGGCCTTGTCGCATTACTCAGGTAGCACTGTTTTGCAGAACAGGGGAGTTACCTCCACTATCCAGTTCAATATTTATCCCTCAACCAACACCACTATTATAGGTTACCTAGTCATTGCCACAGTGCTGTTTATGGAAGCTTGCTGTACACAAATTGGCTGCTGCATTCCCTACAACTGTGACTACATTTAAAGGTAAAGCACTTTAGGATGCTCTGGGTCGTGAAAGCTGCTATATAAATGCAAGGCTTTCTTTCTTTGGGGCATGATCCCCCAGAATATGACACCTTGCCACCTCTGGACACAAGTGCTGATGTTGTGGTGTCACAGGAAAGTTTTCCCTGTCCCCGATATTCTCTTCATTAAAATGATGCTTGAAGCAGCCATATCTTTATGAAAAAAGAGTTTGATAAATCTTTTTCTTGTTTTATAGAAACACATGACACAAAACCTATATAAATTGCATCAAAACACATCACTCGCACATGATTTGCAGAACATCTTTCACAAAAACATTGCCTCTTTACTACTCTGGAAAAATAGCATGTCCATAATCTTTCCCACTGAGGACAAAAGCCAATTTTAACTTAAAATGCTATGTGCCAAGGGCACTGGTAAGGTATGGGTTTATATCTACAATTTCCTATTTAACAATCTTAACCATGGCCAAGTATTGACCATGTCTGAGAAGATAATTGTCCACTAAACTTACATGATGAAAATTTAGTGCCCCCCCCCCACCCACCGCAGGGTGTGGACTGGGAGGTGGGGGCAGGCATAAAATCGAGAGGGAGAGAGGGGGCCATGCCTGTCACCTGCCCCCACTGCTATTTTACCAGCAGCGGAGCAGGTGGGAAACGGCCTGCCCACCCCAGGCCAATTAAGGCCCATAAGTGGCAAATTAATTGCCACTTAAGGGCCTCCTCCCACAGCCACTGGATGGCCTCCTTGGAGACGGGTAGGCGGCCCTCCTCAAGTGGCAAGGAAACATTGCATAGTTATCGGTTTGTAGCAGCAAACCAGCTCCACAATATTTTGTAAATGAATATCCATTTGCAACTTGTGTTTAACATTAGCCATGAAAACAAATTGTGCCTTTAAGCACCAAAGTGCACTTTGTCTTCTAATCATAGCCAATACCACAGCAGAAATAGGATTTAGCACTGAATCTTCAAACGTGCACCACATGAGTATGAATGATGGAAAGAGGGCACTTTTATCCAGTTTGACAGCAGTTTAGAATATTGAGTGCGGATATAATTGGCTCAGGGGTCAGTGACTAACACAGGCTGAAGCTTCAGATTTATGCTACAGGCTTGCAGGGTTAGCAGCACTGAGAACAGAGGTGGTGCTGGAACTATTTTTCAAGGCAGCAATTTTTGTGCCCTGTCAAAACAAAAACGGAAAAATCTAGTTATGCACCAACTGGACCATAATTTGTTGTGCCTCATGGTCATGCATTATACAAGCCTGCATTATTACATTATGGCACTAAAAATGCTATCTGAACAGCACACAATGTTGATTGCAAGCATGCAACAGGAATTCATAATCCAAAATCAAAAATAACTACACATCTGCACAGCAGAAAATTTTACACAATATTTATGATGGTCAAAGGAGCAG
The DNA here is from genome assembly GCF_036365525.1 of Heterodontus francisci. NCBI lineage: Eukaryota > Metazoa > Chordata > Chondrichthyes > Heterodontiformes > Heterodontidae > Heterodontus > Heterodontus francisci. The sequence goes on along the minus strand of NC_090376.1, from coordinate 46,812,133 downwards.
CATTTAGCACCTCACGTGAAGGACAGAGTTGTGGGCTATAAGCCCTTTGTTTATTCCAAGTGCACACAATTTATCAACATCTAAAAATGGTACTGTGGTTATAAAGCCAAAATAGCTCATGATTGCCTTTGAAAGGGGATTACGGATTCCATATTATTTAAATTCCTAAATATCCTGTTAAACCACTGAATTTCATATGATGGTTTTAACCCATCAATATATCTGCTTATTTCCATTCTAACATCAGCTGTCTTTATCCATACCTTCACCCTACAACCACTGAAAACTTCATCCACAGCTTCATCAACTCCAAATTGAACTTATCTAATGCTCTTCTTTGGGCAGTTTCCTGAACTCCACCCTATATAAACGCTCACTCATCCAAAACTCACCACCTGCATCATATCCTGCATTGTCTCATTCCCCCATCCTGTCTTCGCCAACATCAACCTCCAATGGATCTCTATTTTCCAACATATTCAATCCAAAATCTTCAGTTACAATACCTCCACAGCCTCGCCTTACCCGATCTCCACAACCTCCTCTATAACTGACTAGCCAGCACACACCCTCTGATCTGGCATTTCTAGATTCCACTGCAGCCTCCCTTCCCTCTGCTCTATCTTCGCTGGAAATAATTTTTGCTGTCTTGAAAATACAGAAAGTACAGAAAAAATAAAAAAACTCCAAGATTGTTGTTATTCAATTTGACCTTGAAACTATCTAAGCTATTTGACCCCATAGCTTCCCACGGTAACCTACTCCGGAAGCTGCCTGAAATTACCCCTCTGTAACTTCTACTTGTCCACTTGTTCTACCATTCCACACCAAATCAGATACCTCTGACTGACCTGAGTTGTAATAATTTGAATACTTCCCTTCTTACCTCAGCCTTTTCTCCAATTAGAAGCATTCCAATTCTGACTCAGTCTTGATTTGCTTTATTATCTAGTCTCCTAATCATTCTAATAGCACTTCTCTGCACCTTTCCAGCTTAGCTATTTCCGTCCTGTAGTGAGGATTCCAGAACTGCACGCAATGCTACAGGTACTGCAGCCTGACCAATGCTCCATGCAAGAGGTTAACTTTCTTTAATCGAAATGCTATTCCTCTTATACAAACTAGCATGCCATTTCTTATTTTGGTAGCAGCCAGACATTAGTTGAATACCTTGGAGGATTTATTTATTATTAATCAACCTCCCATTGCATTGTGAATGAGGAGTCAAGATCAGATAAAGCAAGGTTCGTAGATACAAGTTAATTACACCAGGGTACAGAGATGCAATTCAATCCTTGCCTTAGTCATACATTCTGCCAATTATTTTTATATTTCTACTATAGATTCCCATGTCCACATGGACATTGAAATTTATCATGGAAAAAGTTAACATGATTTTTAATATTCCTCTTTTAAAATAACTCCCACATTCTATTCTTGTTTTGTGCCATGTTTGCCACATTATCCTTTAATCTCTCGACTTATTTTATATTCCTAAGTACATGACTTTACATTTATCTACATTAAATTAAATTTGCCAATTGTCAACTCATCTTCCCAAGCAGTCTAGTCTTCCTGTAGCTGGACTCCATCTTCCACTGAACTAATCAGGCCTGCTATTTTCTTGCCAACTGCAGAACTTGAGAAGAAACTACCTACACTTCCTTACAAAACATTTATGAAAATTTTACAAGTACATGTCCCAATACCATGTGAGATCCCACTGAAACCCTGAATATTTCATATATACACAGATTCTTTACTTCCTATTGTCACACCAAAAGTTGTTCCATCTCAGCAGACTGCCACCAATACTGTGCCTGCTAATACTTCACAGGTGTTTCCAGAAAGCATGTAAACAATAACTATATTCTTACCTCTATCCACGTCCTTAATTATCTTAGCTAAAATTTCAGTTAAATGTGTGCACTTAGGGCTGGATTTTACCTTAGGCGGCCTGGAATTCATCACCGCCTAGCCCGGGGATCCATCCCGCATTTTACGGGTCCCCGGGCTTTAATTGTCCCGAGGTGGGACTTCCACCCGCTTCAGGGAGGAGGTCCCGCCTCATTGAGCTGCTGGACAATCAGTGGGCCGGCAGCTTAGTCCCAGCAGCGCCACTGGGAGCGGTGACCACTGCTGGGACTGCAGCCCAGGAGATGAGGTAAGTTAGGCATGCCTCACCAGGCAGATTGATCCTTCCCTGGTGAGGCTGGAGTGGTCATTTGGGGGGAGGGGGGGGTGCGTCTTGGGTCCCGGGGTGGGTTGGGAGTGGGCGGGTGGCCCTCAATTGGGCACCCTGTGCCAGACTGCCATGGACCCCCTCCCCTCCGGAGCGCGGAAAGGCCGGTAGCTATCGCTGGGCGGCTTTTCACGTCTCCAGCATGCCTGCTTGCCGTGGGTAAAATACCCGTGGAGGCAGGCAAGGGCCCTTAAGTGGCCACTTAAGGGCCTTGATTGGCCTCGGGCGGGTCGGCCTCCTGGAGCCTCCCGCTCAATTTTACGCCGCCCCAACGCCACCATCTTACCCGCTGGGGCAACGTAAAATTCAGCCTTCAGTCTCAGCCCCTGCAAAATTGCCACATCAGGGAAGGTACAATTTGTGTGATATGCTCAGATTTTGAACTGGCCTCACATTTCGTACTGCAGCAAGCTTTCTGCTCCTCACGTGAACATGGAATTCTTGCTTCAACAATAGCAACTTCAGTTGTGTTGCTTTAGGCAATAAAATTAGAGAATTCCAGACTAGCAATATTTCTCCAATGTTGCAGAGGATGGACTCCAGCATGAGGCCCAACAATCCTCATCAAATCCACTGGTTTGCAAAGGCTTTGCATTAGCAAGCGATATTAGCCCCGACATTAATGGTTTCAGCCGTTCATGCCATTATTTTTGGGGTTCCACTGTTTATTTAATTTGCTCATGAGATATGAGCATTGCTGGCAATGCCAGCATTTATTGCCCATGCCTAATTGCCCTTGAGAAGGTGGCGGTGAACTGCCTTCTTGAACCGCTGCAATCCATGTGGTATAGGTACACCCACAGTGCTATTAGGGAGGGAGTTCCAGAATTTTGGCTCAGCAACAGTGAAGGAACGGCGATGTAGTTCCAAGTCAGGATGGTATGTGACTTGGAGGGGAACTTGTAGGTGGTGGTATTCCCATGCGTCTGCTGCCTTTGTCATTCTAGAAGTGGAAGGTTTGGAAGGTGCTGTTGAAGGAGTTACTGCAGTGTATCTTGCAAATGGTACACACTGCTGACACTGTTCATTGGTGGTGGAGGGAGTGAATATTTAAGGTGGTGGAAGGGGTGAATGTGGATGGGGTACCAATCAAGCGGGCTACTTTGTCCTGGATGGTGTGGAGCTTCTTGAGTGTTGTTGGAGCTGCACCCATCCAGGTAAGTGGGGAATATTCCATCACACTCCTGACTTGTGCCTTGTAGATGGTGGACAGGCTTCGGGGTGTCAGGAAGTGAGTTATTTGCTACAGAATTCCCAGACTCTGAGCTGCTCCTGCAGCCACAGTATTTATATGCCTGGTCCAGTTAAGTTTCTGGTAAATGGTAATTCCCAGGATGTTGACATTGGGGGAATTCAGCAATGGTAATGCCGTTGAACATCAAGGGGAGATGGGTAGATTCTCTTGTTGAAGATGGTTATTGCCTGGCATTTGTGTGGCGCGAATACTACATGCCACTTATCAGCCAAAGCCTGAATGTTGCCCAGGTTTTGCTGTATGCGGGCACAGACTGCTTCAGTATCTGAGGAGTTACAAATGTTACTGAATACTGTGCAATCATCAGTGTGGAGGGAAGGTCATTGACATTCTCCTTCTGAAGGCATGGTTGGCCATGAGCAGAACCCTTGTGGAATTTCAGAGCCAGTTTTCTCTGATGCCTGCCAAATAATTGCATCTGTAGTCAGTGATAGAAAGGAGGACAGAGTTGTCACAAAAAAAGTCTTTACCTAGCTTGTTGCAATAAAAGCAGCTTAATTACTCAACATTACTATCGTACTCCTGATGACTGACATGTACTGGACTGCATTACCATGTGATGGACAATCAATAGGTGCAGAGCAAAAAAGAAAGAGACAGGATTAAGAAGGGGCTCATTCAGGACTCAACATTGGATAGGCAGTTAGATATCTTAGTAATAATTCTGGGGTTGATGAAGGAAGTTGAGAGGTTGAGCATAGTGTCAGCAGCTTACATCTAAAAACTGATCCCATGTTTCTAGATCAGGGTTGTCCAACATACGGCCCGTGGGCCAGGATCCAGCCCGCCAAAGGTTTCCATCCAGCTCGTGGGCATAAGCTGCACCCAGGCCATTCCTCTTCCTCGTCAGGGTTGTTCAACATACGGCCCGTGGGCCAGGATCCGGCCCGCCAGAGGTTTCCATCCGGCTCGTGGGTGTAAATTGCACCCAGGCCGTTCCTCATCCTCATCAGGGTTGTCCAACATACGGCCCGTGGGCCAGGATCTGGCCCGCCAAAGGTTTCCATCCGGCTCGTGGGTGTAAACTGCACCCGGGCCGGAACATCCTCATCAGTAGTCCGTGACTGGAGATGAGAAATTTCCCTTTGTCTTCGTCCTGCAGACCGGCTTTTAAAAACAATTATGCTGAGTTTCACAGCTGACAGATCCTGACATTGGAAACAGCAGTTTCTGAACTTCAGACAGATTCGTGATTTTTTAAAAGCCCGCCGGAAAACCCCGAATCTGCCCAACTTTAAGAAACTGCTGTTCCCGATGTCAGGATCTGTCAGCTGCGAAACTGAGAGATTTTAAAAAACAACTTATCAACTGTCTGCTGAGCGTTACCGCTCTCTGCAACTGTCAGAGGGAGAGAGAAAAAGAGGGGGACAGAGAGAGAGATGAGAACAGAGAAAGAGAAAGGAGGACAGAGAGGGAGAGAGAGGGGAAGACAAAGAGAGAGAGCGAGAGAGAGAAAGGGGAGGACAGAGACAGAGAGGGGGGACAGAGAGAGAGAGAAAAGGGGGACAGACAAGAGCCAGAGAGAGGTGGAAGAGAGAGAGAGAGAGAGGGGTAGAGAGAGAAGTGGACAGGGGGCAGGGGACAGAGAGAGAGAGGGAGGGAGAAAGGTGGCCAGAGAGAGAGCACGTGCACGCAAAGGTGGGGGGCAGAGAGAGGGTGGGCAGAGAGAGAGAAAAAGGCAGAGGGGGGGGGAACAGAGAGAGGGGGCAGAGAGAGAGGGAGAGAGAGTGATCGCAATGACTCCTGACAAAATGATGTCTATCCAGAATAATCCGCATCACTACAATTGTGTGGGCAAACATTAAATACAATGTCAGGTATCTCACTAAATCAGTGTCCAACATAGTAACCAGAAAGTAAGTCAATAAATTAGCCATCTGATTTAAAGCTTCTTCACAAAATTATACCTTTGTTGTTGGTTTGATTAATAGTAAGTTAAATTTTAATGCCTTTATCTTTCCAAAATTGTCTCATCAGACCCCCCATGAAACAGCCCCAGTTTTGCTAGGGCTCCTTGATGCCACACCGGGTCAAAAGCTGCCTTGATGTCGAGGGCAGTCACTCTCACCTCATCTCTTCAGTTCAGCTCTTTTGTCTATGTTTGAACCAAGGCTGTAATGAGGTCGGGAGCTGAGTGGCCCTGCCGGAATCCAAGCTGAGCGTCACTGAGCAGGTTATTGCTGAGCAAATGCCGCTTGATAGCACTGTCGACGGCACCTTCCATCACTTTACTGATCATCGAGAGTAGACTAATGGGGTGTTAATTGGCTGGGTTGGATTTGTCCTGCTCTTTGTGTATAAGATATATCTGGGCAATTTTCCACATTGCCGGTAGATGCCAGTGTTGGAGCTGTACTGGAACAGCTTGGCTAGGGGCGCAGCAGGTTCTGGAGCACAGGTCTTCAGTACTATTGCCGGAATATTGTCAGGGCCCATAACCTTTGCAGCATCCAGTGCCTTCAGTCGTTTCTTGATATCATACGGAGTGAATCGAATTGGCTGAAGTCTGGCATCTGTGATGCTGGGGACTTCAGGAGCAGACTGAGGTGGATCATCCAAATGGCACTTAGGCTGAAGATTGTTGCAAATGCTTCAACCTTATCTTTTGCACTGAGGTGCTGGGTTCCCCCACCATTGAGGATGGGAATATTTGTGGAGCCACCTCCTCCAGTTAGTTGTTTAATTGTCCACCAACATTTATGACTGGATGTGCAGGACTGCAGAACTTAGATCTGATCCGTTGGTTGTGGGATCGCTTTGCTCTGTCTATCACATGCCGCTTACGCTGTTTGGCATGCAAGTAGTCCCGGGTTGTAGCTTCATCAGGTCGGCACCTCATATTGAGGTATGCCTGGTGCTGCTCCTGGTATGCCCTCCTGCACTCTTCATTGAACCAGGGTTGATCACCCGGCTTGATGGTGTTACAACTGGGTGAGGAAGGGATCTCAGGCTCCCTTCTTGCCCTTTTCCTGGTATGGCCGTCTCAGGGTTTATCTTTTAAAACACAATGATTTTAGCTTACCCCCTCAGTGAGCCCTTGCTCACCGCACTCTAATTGTAATTACAAATGAACCAGACAGATTTTCTTCAGTTTAAGCAAGAAAGATTTAAGTTTATTAGCCTTATCATTCTAACCCAGTTAAAATTACTAAAATATGCAATACAACCCTGCTTGCATGTATACCAGAGGTGCACACACACAAATAGATACAGAGGGGAAGAATGAATTGTGGCGGGGGGTGGGGGGGGGGGGGGGGGGAAGGTTGGCAATAAATGGAATACAGAGACTGTCTTTTGTGTCCTTGATTGAAGTTAAGGTCTTGGTGTTCTCGTTGGGGCCCAGTGCCCAATTCCAGATTTGTTTCTCTGCTACCAGAAGGCCGAAGAGGGGCTTTGCCTGTAGTCTTGAAGTCTAAGCTGCCACCGTGGGTCCCCTGGGACTTTGCTGGAGAGAGAGAGAAAGAGAGAGAAAGAGAGAGAGAAAGAGAGAGAGAGAGACAGAGAGAGAGACACAGAGAGAGACACAGAGAGAGACACAGAGAGAGAGAGAGACTTTTCTTCTGCCATTCCAATTGCAGTCTTTTCCTTTTGTGTGGCACAATTCAAAAATCCCCAGTCTGGCCAGCAGGTAGGTCATGTGACCATCTCTTTGTTTGAAACAGCAGCTTCTGGGAGGGTTGTTGGATTTCAAAGCTTTCCAGACATACTCAGTGGGGCACTTACACAGTCAAAGGATGTTGATCACCATTATTGTCCAGACCAATCTTGTTAATTCAATCAAGGAGCACCCCCATTGTCTCTCCATTCATGTCTCTCAGAATGCAAATATGAAACCATGTTTTCAGCCGCTCAGCTCTGCGTTTTTTTTTAAACAAGTTATTTGCAATGCCCAGTAAGAAGTTTCAAGTAGTGTCCCATATGACAAAATTAATATGTTTCCATTTGGCAGGTGAGATATCTGTCACAGTGGTAATGGTAGAGTGGGGGATATGCCGGACCATGAGGTTACAGATTGTGGTTGAGCACAATGCTGCTTCTGCTGATGGCCCACAGCACCTCATGGATACCCAATTTTGAGTTGCTTGATCTGTTCGAAGTCTATCCCATTTAGCACGATGGAAGTGCCACACAACATGATGGTGGGCATCCTCAGTGTGAACACGGGACTTCGTCTCCACAAGGACTGTGCGGTGGTCACTCCTACCAAGACTGTCATGGACAAATGCAGCTGCGACAGGCAGATTGGTGAGGATGAGGTCAAGTATGCTTTTCCCTTTTGTTGATTCCCTCACCACCTGCTGCAGATCCAGTCTAGCAGCAATGTCCTTCAGGACTTGGCCAGTTCGGTCAGTAATGGTACTAGTGAGCCACTCTTGGTGTTGGACATTGAAGTCCCCCACCCAGATTACATTCAGCGCCCTTGCTACCCTCCGTGCTTCCTCCAAGTGGTGTGAGATTATAGAATGAGAACAATTATTCCTTGAAGCTCTATCTTTGAAAGTAAATAACACAATAAGACAAGTAAATCTAGTAAAAGCAAAGTCAATAGAGGTTAATCATTTAGCTGCAATGTTTGTTATGATCCATCTAGTGTTATATTACACTGCATTGTCAAGATTATAATACCGACTATGGCTTTGTAGTGACTTCAACAATGCAAAATGTGTTACTTCAGCACCCTGAAATCAATATGTTATGAAATGCATATTTTGCTAAATTATTCTTTTAATACTCTAATCCCAAAGTTTTCTATTTGTATCATGGTATAAGCATGGATAGTCCACTAGATATAACATTTAACTAACAAGTGGATCTGACAAATGAACACAATAGTGGCATTATTTAGTTGGGTCTACATGTTGCATAACAACATATCTAACTTCTCTACTTTACATATTGTTGTGTTCCTTAGTGAAACAAATATAAAGTTCTGTTAAAAACATTAAAGACGGATACTCTATTAACAGAATTTTTGGAAAGGCTACATAATTGAAGATGCACTTTTTCCTTAGACCACATTGCTACCTGCATAGTATTAGAGGACCAATGCATTCATTGCAATCCACAGCATGCAGCTTCAAATTCTGAAAGTCTAAACACAGGCAATTTCAAACATTCTACTCATTACTATATAGCTTCTACCATATCATAGTATTGTTGAAAAATTTGACTTTGTATGGTAGATGCATTACAAGGATGACTGCGTGACTTGCTCTTCCCACAGACATTACTGAAAACTCAAGAGTATAGGCTAGTAACTCTGGCGATGCAATTTTTTTGAAGGCCTTACAAAGACAACCTTACCCTGTATCTTATTCCTTCCCCTTTAGATCCTCGTTGTTGCCTTGAATCACTACATCTTTTCTGATGAGACACAAAGGCAGCATATGCGAGACCAGAAACTTTAATCCCATATTCTCTAAACGAGGCCAACATCTCACCAGCATATTTGGCTAACCAGATATGATAATAATGTAGCTAAAACAGAATAACATTGGGAAAATACACATATATTCAGAATAGCAACCTTACAAGAACAAATAATATGAAAGCTATGACAATGTATAAGAATCTCAGATTATGCATTTGTATAGTTCAAATAGCTATCATTTAAAATAGAGGCGGCTCCTTTGCTGTACAAAATGGTGGGTCAGAGCCATATTATCTCCATGAACCTGTGTATTGATCACAATTTAGGTGATAAATGATGCATTTTGTTTAAGAGGAGCAGCACAATTAAAATGTGATCAGATGCAGCATTTGTGAGACTGATAAGTAATTTCAGATTGCTGTCATGGTCTTGTCAAAATGCAGGAAAAAAAAGTGTTTTGCTTCCCAGTATACCATTGACTTCTTCTTTGGCCTCCTTGTCTCGAGAGACAATGGGTAAGCGCCTGGAGGTGGTCAGTGGTTTGTGGAGCAGCGCCTGGAGTGGCTATAAAGGCCAATTCTAGAGTGACAGACTCTTCCACAGGTGCTGCAGATAAAATTCGTTGTCAGAGCTGTTAGACAGTTGGCTCTCTCCTTGCGCTTCTGTCTTTTTTCCTGCCAACTGCTAAGTCTCTTCGACTCGCCACGCTTTAGCCCCGCCTTTATGGTTGCCCGCCAGCTCTGGCGATCGCTGGCAACTGACTCCCACGAGTTGTGATCAATGTAACAGTACTTCATGTCGCGTTTCCAGACGTCTTTAAAGCGGAGCCATGGACGGCCGGTGGGTCTGGTACCACTGACGAGCTCGCTGTACAATGTGTCTTTGGGGATCCTGCCATCTTCCATGTGGCTCACATGGCCAAGCCATCTCAGACGCTGCTGGCTTAGTAGGGTGTATATGCTGGGGATGCTGGCCGCCTCGAGGACTTCTGTGTTGGAGATGCGGTCCTGCCACCTGATGCCAAGGATTCTCCGGAGGCAGCGAAGATGGAATGAATTGAGACGTCGCTCTTGGCTGACGTACCTTGTCCAGGCCTCGCTGCCGTAGAGCAAGGGACTGAGGACACAGGCTTGATACACTTGGACTTTTGTGTTCTGTGTCAGTGCGCCATTTTCCCACTCTCTTGGCCAGTCCGGACATAGCAGAGGAAGCCTTTCCCATGCGCTTGTTTAATTCTGCATCTAGAGACAGGTTACTGGTGATAGTTGAGCCTAGGTAGGTGAACTCTTGAACCACTTCCAAAGTGTGATCGCCGATATTGATAGATGGGGCATTTCTGACGTCCTGTCCCATGATGTTCGTTTTCTTGAGGCTGATGGTTAGGCCAAATTCATTGCAGGCAGCCGCAAACCTGTCGATGAGTCTCTGCAGACACTCTTCAGTGTGAGATGTTAATGCAGCATCGTCAGCAAAGAGGAGTTCCCTGATCAGGACTTTTCATACTTTGATCTTCGCTTTTAGACGGGCAACTTTGAACAACCTGCCACCTGATCTTGAGTGGAGGAAAATTCCTTCTTCTGAGGACTTGAATGCATGTGAGAGCAGCAGGGAGAAGAAGATCCCAAACAGTGTAGGTGCGAGAACACAGCCCTGTTTCACGCCACTCAGGATTGGAAAGGGGTCTGATGAGGTGCCGCTATGCTGGATTGTGCCTTTCATATTGTCATGGAATGAGATGATGATACTTAGTAGCTTTGGTGGGCATCCGATCTTTGCTAGTAGTCTGAAGAGACCACTTCTGCTGACGAGGTCAAAGGCTTTGGTGAGATCAATGATAGCAACGTGGAGGGGCATCTGTTGTTCACGGCATTTCTCCTGTAGCTGGCGAAGGGAGAACAGCATGTCAATGGTGGATCTCTCTGCTCGGAAGCCACACTGTGCCTCAGGATAGACACGCTCAGCCAGCTTCTGGAGCCTGTTTAAAGCGACACAAGCGAAGACCTTCCCCACTATGCTGAGCAGGGAGATTCCACGGTCATTGAGCAAAGACCATTAATTTTCTTGCTTTGAGTTATACGAAATAATAGTTTTTCACTGAAGAGTAACAGCAGGATATCATGCGCCAGTTCTTTTGCCTGTACAATTAATAACTTTCTATTGCCCAAATTAACAGGATATATGGTGGGCATCCTATCTATTCACAATGAGTGATTTACCATGATTTATCAACTCAGTGACAGAAATAAATACACAAGTTGCAGTTTGGAGGAAGTAACAGTTTTCTTATAGAAACAGCCATCAAAAAAAAGTACTGACAAAATCGGAACTCAAAATGTAACTGGAAGAGTGATTTTTGCTTAATAATTTAATACTTATTTGTAAACCTCTGGTTAACTCTAGTCCCAGTGTGAGGAATGCATATTCCTTTCAACTAACGGCTGTTTGTAGTCAGAATTAGAATAAAATAAAACAATATTTTACTCTATTGCCAAAAATCAGTCAAAAGTTCCAAAGTTCTCTTTAAGTATTTATTACAGGAAACTGACTCTGCATGGAGCATGCTCCAAAACAGTGCGCACAATTTTTTCACATGGAAATCAAGATCCCAAAAGAAACCTGAGAAGCATCTCTATAGTCAGTGGAAGAGAATTCCTCAAAGCTTTTTGTGGCTCCAAGATGTCTAAATCTAAGCAGAACACATACATCATTATTGCTACAACTTATTAGTTGTCAGCAACAACCCAACCACAGTTGGTTAAACAGCTGGATTCTCCAGATGAGAACATTTATCTGACAACAGCACCACAATGCAGTCAGTCAGTGCACAAGCAAGCTGAAGAGTGATCATTTTGACAATTTCTTAAGAGGTCCCATTTTAAATAAACTACCAGGTAAAATTGGTGAGAAACATCAAAAAGCTACCCAACATGAAATAATTAACGGTGCACCAGTAGCAGGACAGATACTAAAAGGGTGTTGGCGGCACAAGTTCAACTTTTCCTATTTCCTGTTAACAAATTGGATTTTGGCAAAAGTTAATACATGTGCACTGAAAAGGTTATAAAAACAAAATAATTTATCCTCAAATTAATTAATTGAGAAATAGCTAGTGATTAGAATTCTTCTTTTCTTTTCTTTTGGGCCTCCTTATCTCGAGAGACAATGGATACGCGCCTGGAGGTGGTCAGTGGTTTGTGAAGCAGTGCCTGGAGTGGCTATAAAGGCCAATTCTGGAGTGACAGGCTCTTCCACAGGTGCTGCAGAGAAATTTGTTTGTCGGGGCTGTTGCACAGTTGGCTCTCCCCTTGCGCCTCTGTCTTTTTTCCTGCCAACTACTAAGTCTCTTCGACTCGCCACAATTTAGCTCTGTCTTTATGGCTGCCCGCCAGCTCTGGCGAATGCTGGCAACTGACTCCCACGACTTGTGATCAATGTCACACGATTTCATGTCGCGTTTGCAGACGTCTTTATAGCGGAGACATGGACGGCCGGTGGGTCTGATACCAGTGGCGAGCTCGCTGTACAATGTGTCTTTGGGGATCCTGCCATCTTCCATGCGGCTCACATGGCCAAGCCATCTCAAGCGCCGCTGACTCAGTAGTGTGTATAAGCTGGGGGTGTTGGCCGCTTCAAGGACTTCTGTGTTGGAGATATAGTCCTGCCACCTGATGCCAAGTATTCTCCGAAGGCAGCGAAGATGGAATGAATTGAGACGTCGCTCTTGGCTGGCATACGTTGTCCAGGCCTCGCTGCCGTCGAGCAAGGTACTGAGGACACAGGCCTGATACACTCGGACTTTTGTGTTAGAATTAGTGACAACCAAAATCACTTAGAGAGTTCATGTCTCCTCCAAGGTACATTCAAACAAGTGAGTCATTAAATAAAGAGATTTAAAAGCTAATAATTAACAGAAAATTTGGCTGAAGGAATGTAACTACTAACATAAATACTATTCCTGCACCATTGGTTTTGGAAGGTGTAAGTTAACTTCAGTCCCTTGCAGTTTCAGTGCTTGCTCCGCAAAGTACATTGGAGTTACTGACTGACTACGATTCAGTAAAGATCGAAGATCATCAGGACAAGTAGACCAAATAATCCTGGGCCTGATTTCCACTTGTGAATTCTTGGTATCTCCACAACAGATGTTGCCAGCAAGATATTTAATATATTACTTTAACATGTTGCTTCATAATCTTCCCCTTTCATCAGATACAATTAATCATGGGGTAACAGATTGGCATTGCAGCTTTGAAACCTGATTAAAAACCTCAGGTTCATAAAGTGAAATAATTATGGATAATTAATAGTATTACAATAAAAAAATATGAATATACATTAATCATATGCTGCCATAAACAGGCGAGGCTTGATCAAGATAAGGCAGAAAACTTGGCATAGATGCAGAACATATGTTACAAGCCCAAAATTTTACAGTCTGCAGAATTTTACCTGATTTGACAAGGTTTTCTCAGATTTAATTGGGGAAAAGGAGAACAAAATGGAAAATAATTTGGTTTTAGGATATTCTCTTGTTGCCTGCTGCTGGAATGGAATCAAGTAACTGGTGTTCAAGAATGCCCATCATTTTGTTTGTCATTCTACACACATGCTAATCTTACAGCACTACAGAAAACTCGTCAGAGATGAGCGTAATAACTTGTAATTTGCCACTGGACTGTAGATTTTTCCCTTAACAAATTTTAGCAATTCTCCAGTATTGCAAACTGGAAGCATATGCATTGCAAGGCCCAAAAATGAAAACTCCAAAAAAATACTTAGGAAATACTTGTCGTGAAGAGAGAAAACGCTGGAAATACAGAACACATCTGCCTGTATCTCCAAAGGGAAAAGACATATTTCAGGCATGTAGCCTTCATCAGAAACAGACAAGGTTGGGGGGAAAAAAAATCAAAAGAGAAAGGGGTGGAGGAGAATCAATGGATACACCAATTACAGAGTGACACTTAATGTGTTAATGATCTTCAAACAGTTTAACAGAAAATTGTTAGCTGATGTACACACAAAAATTATGAAAGGGTTGGGGGTCGGGGGGAGAGAAAGAGAAAAAAAAACACACAAATGCAGCAGATCTGAAATCAAAACAAAAAATGCAAGTAAAATACAGTGGATCTGCTCATCACAATTAAAAAACAGGCCAATACCACAGGCTTAGACCCCTGCTGTGGTCTGACAAAGTGTCTGCATTCCAACATCAACCAGCCTCCCCTCCCCCAATGACACCATCATCACAAGTACTTGCTGTAGCAAAATAATTGAGGACATAGCCAGGATCTTAAGCTTCTGAAATCTAATGCTCAGACCAAAGGCTGCAGAAAAAAGATGTGGTACTGTTCCTGAAGCTTGCATTGAATTTCATTGGAACAATGTAGCAGACCAAAGATGGAATGGTCATAGTAAGAATAGGAGGAATAGAAAAAAGACAAACTGTCGAGCCACTGGAAGGGCAAGGTTACACTTGTAGGCAGAACATAGATGTTCATTGCCATTGCCACCTAAAATGTGTTTGGTCTCCTGGTGTAGAGAAGACTGCACCATGAACAGCAAATACAATATACTATATTGGAGGAGAAAACAATTTGCAGCTGACTATAGGTATTCAAACTGAATAATCATTTAATACTGAATTCTTGCTCATCATTGTAAAAACATGGGGGCAGTTTTGAAGTGCCCAAAATGGGGCTTTGAGCTGAAATGCATCTTCAGCCTATGTTTAGTTTCAGACAACATTTTGAAAAGGAATTGAAGCCTGAGCTGAGAATGGCCACTCGGAGGTTCTTAAGGGACTGATTGCCACTTAAAATGCCTGCTACCACTCATTAAGGAGACTGCACAGCATTTTGATGGTTCGCACTTATCCTAATGCCCTCTCCTAACAGCGATCAACTATTTGAGAGTAAACATGGTGTTGATGTGGATTTCAGGTGCAAGCCACCAAAATGCTATGCAGCCTCCTGAATGAGCACTGGTTGGCATCCTTCCATCTATGAAAGATGATGGCCAAGCAGCAAACAATCCATTTAAGTGGGGTGTCTTCTCTTGGTGCACTTTTGCTGATGGCTGTGAAGGTCAATCCTTGAGATGTAGGTTCTGCCACAAGTACTGCATGTGAAGCTGCCAAGTGACAGTGAGTTGTTGTTTTTGATATTGACACCTGTTGCCTAGCTGCTGTAGTAACTGGTCATCGTGGTAGTGCACACCAGTCCACAGGATGTGTCGCCATTTCTCTCTTTCACCAGCTAGTGATTCCAAGGTCTGATAGTCAACATTTAGGGCCTTCATGTCACACTTGCAAGAATCCATGAAGCAGAGCTTTGGGCGCCCCATTGGTCATCTTGCCCCGGTCACCTCAGCATACAGAAGGTGCTTGGATATGTGACCGTCTTCCATCCTGTGGGCGTGTCCGAACCACCAAAACTGCCTCTGTTTGATTAGTGCCAACACACTTGGGAGCTCTGCCTTTGAGAGGACTGCCATATTTGTGCTTTTGTCCTGCCAGGATATACCAATAATGTGCCGCAAACAGTAAAGATGGAAATTATTGAGCTTCTTTTCCTGGTAGCTGTAAGTCGCCCATGTTTCACAGCCATACAGCAAGGTGCTGAGAACACAGGCCTTATAAACCATCAGCTTGATCCAAAGAGTCAGCTTGGTGTTATTCCATGCACATTTTGCAAGTCGGCCAAAGGTGGTAGCTACTTTCCCTATGCGTGTATCAAGCTTTGCATGAAGAGACAGCTTGTCTGTCATCGTGGACCCAAGGTAGCAAAATTTGCTAGCCACTTCCAGTGAGGTTTTATTCAGTGTGATCAGGGGTAGTGAGCACTACCTATAGGGATATTCAACATTTTATGTCCACTTGGCGCTGAAATTGTGATGAGGAAGTCAAACACATCAGGAGACTCTCTGCGATGCGTTCTCAAGACTTCAACAATCCAGCAGCATTTATTCTGGAAATTCTCTTAGGACTCCACCTAAAAAGAATAAGTGCTATGCTACTCCACCTTATAGGAGTAACCAGGAGAA
This sequence comes from Heterodontus francisci, assembly GCF_036365525.1. NCBI lineage: Eukaryota > Metazoa > Chordata > Chondrichthyes > Heterodontiformes > Heterodontidae > Heterodontus > Heterodontus francisci. The sequence continues at coordinate 46,796,221 of NC_090376.1, read as the reverse complement.
ATAGAGTGCTTCGCTCGAGGTCCCCCCTTTGGTCTGGACAAGGAATGGTAGGAGGACATGAGGTCAGGCACAGCAGCACCAGCTGCTGCAGGAGAGGGACAGGAGGGTGAGATGGTGTTCCTCCCCTGTGGGGGTTCAGGATATCCCACTTCCTCTGGATCTCCTCCACCAGGACCTCCAATGCTATGTTTGAGAATCTGTGCACCCTTTCTATTGGTCCCTGAGCCAGCCTGGAACACACTGCTGTGTGCCAGCCAGTGCACTTCTCACCTTAACTGGAAGAGGGTGCAAGGAGCCCACATACACAGCTCCACGAAAATAGTGTCCAGTCAGCACTTGAGTGCTGAACCTACAGATGTCTGGTTTAGTGCCAGGCCCAGTTAAAATTATGGTAATCAGAAATTAGAACCAAAAGTAAAAGCAGAAAGTACTGGAAATACTCAGCAGGTCAGGCAGCATCTGTGGAGAGAGAAGCACAGTTAACGTTTCAGGTCAGTGACCTTTCATCAGAACTGGCAAAGGTTAGAAAAGAATTAGGTTTTAAACAAGTGAGGGGGGCGGTTTTGGTAGGAAAGAGAACAAAAGGGCAGAGGGTAGGAGAGATTAAATAACAAAGCTGTCATGGGACAAAGGCAAAGAGTGTGTTAATGCTTGGATGAAAAACAAAGCAATAGTCCAGAAAGAGTGTTAATGGCAGAATAATGAGCAGCTCAGTCTGCACGATAAACATGCACATGGTTAAAAAATAAAACAAAATAATAGAAAAAGAAAAATATAAAAAAAGGCCAGTCATGCTCTGAAATTATTGAATTCAATGTTCGGTCCACAAGGCACAGTGGCGCAGTGATTAGCACCGCAGCCTCACAGCTCCAGCGAGCCCAGTTTGGTTCTGGGTACTGCCTGTGCGGAGTTTGCAAGTTCTCCCTGTGACCGCGTGGGTTTACTCCGGGTACTCCGGTTTCCTCCCACAGCCAAAGACTTGCAGGTTGATAGGTAAATTGGTCATTGTAAATTGCCCCTCGTGTAGGTAGGTAGTGGGAGAATTCAGGGAAGGTGGGGATGTGGTAGGGTATATGGGATTAATGTAGGATTAGTATAAATAGGTGGTTGATGGTCGGCACAGACTCGGTGGGCCGTGGAATCTCCCTGCTCAGCATAGTGGGGAAAGTCTTTGCTCGAGTCGCTCAAAACAGGCTCCAGAAGCTGGCCGAGCGCGTCTACCCTGAAGCACAGTGCGGCTTTCGTGGAGAGAGATCGACCGTTGACATGCTGTTCTCCCTTCGTCAGATACAGGAGAAATGCCGCTAAGAACAGATGTCCCTCTATATTGCTTTCATTGATCTCACCAAAGCCTTTGACCTCGTCAGCAGACGTGGTTTCTTCAGACTACTAGAAAAGATTGGATGCCCACCAAAGCTACTAAGTATCATCACCTCATTCCATGACAATATGAAAGGCACAATTTAACATGGTGGCTCCTTAGCAGACCCCTTTCCTATCCTGAGTGGCGTGAAACAGGGCTGTGTTCTCGCACCCACACTTTTTGGGATTTTCTTCTCCCTGCTGCTTTCACATGCGTTCAAGTCCTCTGAAGAAGGAATTTTCCTCCACACAAGATCAGGGGGCAGGTTGTTCAACCTTGCCCGTCTAAGAGCGAAGTCCAAAGTACGGAAAGTCCTCATCAGGGAACTCCTCTTTGCTGACGATGCTGCTTTAACATCTCACACTGAAGAGTGCCTGCAGAGTCTCATCGACAGGTTTGCGGCTGCCTGCAATGAATTTGGCCTAACCATCAGCCTCAAGAAAACGAACATCATGGGGCAGGACGTCAGAAATGCTCCATCCGTCAATATTGGCGACCACGTTCTGGAAGTGGTTCAAGAGTTCACCTACCTAGGCTCAACTATCACCAGTAACCTGTCTCTAGATGCAGAAATCAACAAGTGCATGGGAAAGGCTTCCACTGCTATGTCCAGACTGGCCAAGAGAGTGTGGGAAAACGGCGCACTGACACGGAACACAAAAGTCCAAGTGTATCAGGCCTGTGTCCTCAGTACCTTGCTCTATGGCAACGAGGCCTGGACAACGTATGTCAGCCAAGAGCGACGTCTCAATTCATTCCACCTTCGCTGCCTCCGGAGAATACTTGGCATCAGGTGGCAGGACCGTATCTCCAAAACAGAAGTCCTCGAGGCGGCCAACACCCCCAGCTTATACATACTACTGAGTCAGCGGCGCTTGAGATGGCTTGGCCATGTGAGCCGCATGGAAGATGGCAGGATCCCCAAAGACACATTGTACAGCGAGCTCGCCACTGGTATCAGACCCACCGGCCGTCCATGTCTCCGCTTTAAAGACGTCTGCAAACGCGACATGAAGTCCTGTGACATTGATCACAAGTCGTGGGAGTCAGTTGCCAGCGTTCGCCAGAGCTGGCGGGCAGCCATAAAGACGGGACTCAAGTGTGGCGAGTCGAAGAGACTTAGCAGTTGGCAGGAAAAAAGACAGAGGCGCAAGGGGAGAGCCAACTGTGCAACAGCCCCGACAAACAAATTTTTCTGCAGCACCTGTGGAAGAGCCTGTCACTCTAGAATTGGCCTTTATAGCCACTCCAGGCGCTGCTCCACACACCACTGACCACCTCCAGGCGCTTACCCACTGTCTCTCGAGATAAGGAGGCCAAAGAAAGAGAGTATAAATAGGTGGTTGATGGTCAGCACAGACTCGGTGGGCCAAAGGGCCTGTTTCAGTGCTGTATCTCTCTAAGGCTGTACAGTGCCTAATTGAAAGATCAGGTACTGCTCCTGGAGCTTGCGTTGATGTTCACTGGAACACTGCAGCAGGCCAAGGTCAGAAATGTGGGCCTGAGAGCAGGGGTGTGTGTTGAAATGGCAAGCAACCGGAAGCTCGGGTCATGCTTCTAGACTGAGCGGAGGTATTCCGCAAAGTGGTCACCCAATCTGCTTTTGGTCTCCCCAGTGTGGAGGCGAGCACATTATGAGCAGTGAATACAGTATATTAAATTGAAAGAAGTACAAGTAAATTGCTGCTTCACCTAGAATGAGCGTTTGGGGCCTTGGATGGTGAGGAGAGAGGAAGTAAAAGGGTAGGTATTACACCTCCTGCGATTGTATGGGGCGGTGCCGTGTGAAGGGGACGAGGTGTTGGGGGTGATGGAGGAGTGGACCAGGGTGTCGTGGTGGGAACGATCCCTTTGGAATGCTGACAGGCGAAGGGGAGGGAAAATGTGTTTGGTGCTTCCGGTTGCTTGCCATTTCAACAAATACCCCTACTCTCATGCCCACATTTTTGTCCTTGGCCTGCTGCAGTGTTCCAGTAAACATCAACACAAGCTCCAGGAGCAGCACCTGATCTATCGATTGGGCACTCTACAGCCTTGCGAACTGAACACTGAGTTCAATAATTTCAGAGCATGACTAGTCTTTTTTTTATATTTTTCTTTTTCTATTATTTTATTTTATTTTTTAACCATGTGCCTGTTTTTCATGTGGACAGAGCTGCTCATTATTCTACCATTAACACTCTTTCCGGACTAATGCTTTATTTTTCACCACAAGCATCAACACACTCTTTGCCTTTGTCCCATGACAGTTTTGTTAATTAATCTCTCCTGCCCTATCACACATCTTTCCTTTTGTTCTCTTCCTCACCACTCACCTGCCCCCTCACTTGCTTAAAACCTAATTCTTTTCTAACCTTTGCTAGTTCTGATGAAAGGTCACAGATCTGAAATGTTAACTGTGCTTCTCTCTCCATAGATGCTGCCTGAACTGCTGAGTATTTCCAGCACTTTCTGTTTTTATTTCAGATTTCCAGCATTTGGAGTATTTAGAACCAAAAGCTTCAGCTCCATCCAGACTTTCAAATAGACGTGTCATATTAGCCAAGCACCAATTTAGGGCCTGCTTTCACCCTTTCGCCAAAATAACCCCTGTAACATTTATACAGTGCCTCTGCTTCGGACCTACTTGCCCCATTTTGGTAGGTACATTCCTGCTTAATATTTCCTCCCACACTTTTTGATGAAGCACTAATCTATATTTCATCTCCATTGAAAACAATAAAAATGTACACATTCAGGAAATTTGTACTCTATATTTTTGAATGCCCAGGTGATGCCCGAACAAGCCAAGCTCTGGATTGATTTGATGCACAATGAGCTCCTGAATTCAGATCTTTTATTGTATTGGAAATGAACAGAGGCCAGGCGCACATACAGGGAACAGAAAATCAGAGGATGCGACTGGGGATTGATAGATGCCTAGGACCAATAATGAAAAGTGGTGAGCAAGTTCCTAAAGATAAAAATACCTTCAAAATTAGATGGAGGGAAGCAAAGAACATCTTTCTCAAAATACTTTGATAAAACAAAAATATATTTAGTCCAAACAGGAAATATTCTATCAACAAAATATACTTGAAAGGCACAGGAGGCACATAAAACAAAACATAGCAGCAAGTAGCAAACTGTGATAAGTATTCAGATTTTACTGCCAATTTGCTACAAGACAAAGTGATGTATATGTTACAAGTGTGGCATCAGTAACAGAACCGAGGCCACAGGATGTCAGGACTATTTTTGTATGCATCCCTGTGTAAGAATTCAAGACTGGATTCCACATCTGACGAGGACTCTGATTACTGAGAGCCGACACAAGCAGTAGGGTCTATCAGTTACCAGATATCTGGTGTCATGTACCATTATATCCCTATTCTGCATGCAGCACTTTGAAGAAATGTGAAAAGAACGTTTGGCAATCTTCAGTATCTTTCTGTTTTTGATAAAAGAATCCTGTTTTCTTACTCTCAGCACTAACCATCTTCCCATTATTTCTTCACCGTAAGCCTCAAGCATGCACATGCTAGATCAGAACTTCCCACTTGTGTTTCTCCTGGGGTTCACCAATAACAATTTTGCGTGAGTCCGGGTCAATTGGCAGTTTTTCCTGCCGAGTATTTAATTTAACCACAGGCCAAGGTCAAACCTTATGTTCTTGTATGGAATAAGAATTGAGCGAAAACGGCACCAACAGTAACCACAAAAGCAAACTTTCTGATCATGCTCAATTTTCATAGCTTCATCCAACCTAGAAAATATCTAACTTGCACTTCCAATTTGGTGGGTTATAAAAACCTACGGAAAGGCAGACCCATATATTCTGAAACATAGAGGTCAATTTAACTTTTGGCTGACCAATGGGCAGTGTGTGCCAGCAATGCACCATTTCTGCAGAGCAACTTTGGAGGTCCAGGCCTCATTTAAATGGAAGCAGCAAACTGCCCATCCCAAATGAGCTTCCCAACTCAACTCACCGGATTCAGGCTGGTGCAATATTAGACAGCCTGGTGGTGGGGAATTGCAATTCTGGGTGGGGTGGTGAGTGTTGGTGGAGGGTAGCCCAAGGTGACAGCAGTCCAGATTATTTTTGTGCTACCTTGAACACTAAAAAGAACCTGAACCAGTCGGGCGTTTGGATCACGCAATGGTAGGCTCCTGTAAAAGTGTGAGTGAGCAGAGTGTGTTAACGGGACCTTAAATCTACTGACCTCATTCTGAGGTTGTTAGCTCCTTCTTAATGCTGATTTTGGCAAGTTGAAATTGACCCACTGAGTGTAACTGTAAAATGGAAAAATTGGCAGACGCATAAAAAAGCACATTTACAGTTCTGTCCCATTAATTTTCAATCAGACTGATCTAATCTCTGACCTTCAAATGAAACAATGCAAACTGCTAACAGCAACTCTCTCGAATTAAAACCATAACCAATGTGAACACCACTGCAACTGACCTAAGTCATGAAAGTACACTAGCACTGACACAAACTAATGATATACCACTGTGACGGTTGGAGAATGCAGTTGTGTCTTCTAAAAAAGTTTCTATTTTCTTGCTCGGTTTGGTTTGCAGATTTTGTAATAAGAACAGCACTGATCGGCAGGGTCCACGTGAATGATGCACTTAAGGAGAAACTAGACAAATACATGAGGGAGAAAGGAACAGAAAGATATGTTGATAGGATGAGATGACGTAGAGTGGGAAGATGCTCAATTGTAACATAAACACCAGTTGGGCCGAACGGCCTATTTCTGTGTTGTAAATTCTATGCAACTTCTTTAGGGACACTGAGGGCATTCTCTTTTCTGTAAATCAAATTCTCAAAATAGCACAATTAGAGTGCATGTTTGTTGCAGTCATGGTGCTCTGGGTTTGGTTGATTTCAAAGAAACATATTACTAGCCTTTTTTCAACGTCCTTAGATGATTTGGCCTTCCTAGCACAGACCAATTCACCTGGCTGGTACACACCTACCAGTGTGAATCGGCTGTCCTAACAGAGATTAGATATGCACTGTTGAGCAATAAATCAGTTTCATAAGGATATCATTGTGATATCATTATAAACATGGTCTGTTCTGAGCTGATCTACCTGCTCCAACACTAGCTGGCTTACTTAAATGGCCTCACTACAGGTAGAGCAGATGAATCAGAATGCAGTTTAGTTGTTCTATTCTGGGATTTTCATGTCAACTTTATTTCACTAATGGCATAAATTTACACAAAAAATTAGTTGAACAGCAGCATACTTATAATCACTGCTGAGAGAACTAATTCAAATCCAAATTTTCATTGCCTATTGTTTGGCTTTTTAGCATAATTTCTGAAGGGTTTTCCTCTATTTTCTTCCAACTATCTTGATGACACTTACCTAAGGATGTAGGAGGTTGATCAGGGGAAATATCAACCTACATTCATGTCTACAGAGCTGGTCGATGCTGGTCTTTGGTTGAGCCTAACAGGTGACAAGTTTGAACAGTACAGGAAAAAATGTTTTTCTCTGGCTGGGTTTCACTCACTCACTCACTCACTACACTCATCCAATTTTGTCCTTTTACGCATCCCCAAATTTCTTCTCTCCAGCATTGGCTGCCTAGGTCCTAAGCTCAGGAATTCCCTCCCTAAACACTTCTGTACCTCTCTCTCATCCTTTAAGTGCTCCTTGTAAACTACCTCTTTTAAATGTTGATCATGTGTCTTATTAATTCATGTGGCTCAGTATCAAATTTTGTTTGATAACATTCCTGTGAAATGCTTAAGGATATTTTACTATTCTGAAGCCCTCATCAAAATCTGTAAAGACTGAAATTTAAGATTGATATTACCTGACCAAAAACCTGAAATTCTACCAGTGAAGATCCTGAACAATCTTGCTAATATTAAGGCAAAATAATCACGAGCTACAAATTTATGTGGCTGGTCCTTTCCTGAAGGTTATTCAGCCAGTTACCAGGTAGTCTGTAAGATAATTCACTGCACATAATTCAACTGAATTTATTTTCCCTCCTGGAAAGAAATGCAAGCTTGAGAATGGGAACTCACCATATTTGGATCAGCAGGCCTGACCTCGGCATCCTACCACTTGGCCACACAGCATGTTGAAGCACTGACACTCGACTTATTCTAACTTTGAACAAAGTGGTGGAATGTTGAGAAGCAACAGTCACATTCCAGCCACTGCTTCAAATGAGGATCTGCTCTAATTTCTCTTCTTGAGAGAGAAAAACAGTATCAAATTGAAATCAACCCAGCTAAGTTTTACTTCCAGATTTTCAATATACTTTGTTAGAAACAATACTAACAACTTAAAACAGTATTCCAAACAGTTGCCAGAACTATTCGTTAATCACTGGCCTATATACACATCATCACCAGCTTTTAACATTACAACTTACATTTATATAGTGCCTTTAACATGATAAAACATCCAAATGCGTTTCACAGGAGCATTTATAAAACAAAATATGACATCAAGCCATATAAGGAGATATTAGATCAGATGACCAAAAGTTTAGTCAATGAGGTAAGTTTTAAGAAATGTCTTAAAGGTGGAAAGTGAGATCAGGGATAATGGGATTTAGGGAGGGAATTCCAGAGCTTACGGCTGAGGCAACTGAAGGCGCAGCCACCAAAGGTGGAGCAATCAAAATCGGGGATGCTCAAGAGGCCAGAATTAAATGAGCACAGATATCTCGGAGATCTGTGAGGCTGGAGGAGATCGCAGAGATAGGGAGTGGCAAGGACATAAAGTGGGATTTGAAAACAAGAATGAAAATTTTAAAATCAAGATGTTGCTTGATCTGCCTGACCTGGAGCCAATATAAGTCAGAGAGGGGTCACAGGGGGGATAGGTGAACGGGACTAGGTGCGTGCTAAGACACAGGCTGCAGAATTTTGGACAATCTCAAGTTTACGGAGGGTAGAATGTGGGAGCCAGGAGTGCATTGGAATAGTCAAGTCTAGAGGTAACGAAGGTACGAATGAGGGTTTCAGCAACAGATGAGCTGAGACAGGGCGAAGTCAGGCAATGTTACAGAGGTGGAAATTGGCGGTCTCAGTGATGGCGCAGATGTGTGTTCGGAAGCTCATCTCGAGATCAAGTATGACACCAAGATTGCGAACAGACTGATTTAATTTCAAACTGTGGCCAGGGAGAAGGATGGAGTCGGCAGCTAGGGAAGAGAGTTTGGAGCAGAAACCAAAAACAATGGCTTCAGTCTTTCCGATATTTAATTGGAGGAAGTTTCTGCTCATCCAGTATTAGGTATCTTATAAGCAGTCTGATAAATTTAGGAATAGTACAGGAGTCGAGAGAAGTGGTGGTAAGGTGGAGATGAGTGTCGTCAACATATACGTGGAAACTAACGCTGTACTTTCGGATGGTTTCGCTGAGGGACGGCATGTAGATAAGAAATAGGATGGGGCCAAGGATAGATCCTTGCGGACACCAGAGGTTGAGGTGCAGGAGTGGGAAGAGGAGCCATTGCAAGTGATACTCTAGCTACGATTAGATAAATAAGAATGGAACCAGGAGGGTGCTGGCTCACCCAGCTGGACAACTGTGAAGAGGCGTTAGAGGACAATGGCTGTGTCAAAGGTTGCCGACATGCCAAGCAGGACAAGAAGGGATAGTTTAACCTGTCACAGTTACATAGGATGTCATTTGTGACTTTGATAAGAGTCGGTTCGGCACTGTTACAGGGTGGAAATCTGACCGGAGGGATTCGGACATGGAATTCCTGGCAAGATGGGCATGGATTTGGGAGGCAACAACAAATTCAAGGACTTTGAAAAGGAAAGGAAGGTTGAAGATGGGCTGGTAGTTTGCAAAAATGGTGGGGTCAATAGTTGGTTTTTTGAGAGGGGTGGTGACAGCAGATTTAAAGGAGAGAGGGACAACATCTGAAAAGAGAACACCATTAATGTCAGCTAACATGAGAACCAGGAGGGAAGCTGGGTGGTCAGTGGTTTAGTGGGAATAGCGCCAAGGGAGCAAGAGGTGGGTTTCATGGACAAGATGATTTCAGAGAAGGCATGAGGGGAGATAGGAGAGAAACTAGAAAAGGATATGAGTTGAGGGCTAGGGCAGTGGGAAACAGAGGAAAGTAGGCCTGGTGGGCGAGTGGAATGGAGGGTTGCGACTGAGGCAACTGATTGGATGGTCTCGATCTTAGCGACAAAGAAGTCCATGAGTTCCTCACACTTATTGTTGAAGGTGAGGGCAGAGGCGAGAGGGGTTTAAGCATATGGCTTGCTTTAGAGAAAAGAGACTGGTTGTTATCTTTTCATTCCTGGAATAGTGAGCAGTTTTAGTAGATGAGAGCAGGACCCCATAGTGCTTTATGTGGTTCAGCCAAATCTAGCTGTGAATGGCTAAACCAGTTGTCTACCATATGCTTTCAAGTCTGCATCCCTTAGACTCAAGGGAGCAGAGATGAGGGCCGTACTGGGGAAATGGCCAAGATGTGACAGAGTAATTGTCTTATTGGGGACGAGGGCTTGAAAGGTGGAGGTGAAGGTCCGGTTGAGCAAATCAGTAGCTGCAGAAATGTTGTGACGAACAGAGGGCTACACAGTTGGAATTTTGAAAGTGTAGTTGTAAATGAATAGGGGGATAGCTTTTTCCAGGGTCGGATACAGAAGGAAGTAGGGTTGGGGAGTGGAACAGGGATGTGGGTGAAGTGATGGCTTTATCTATGATTGATACGATGGGACTAACAAGACCAGGTGAGATTGGAAAATCAAGGGGGTGGCCATGAATATGGGTTGGGGAGATTACATGGAGACAGATTTAGGGAGGATAAGAGGGCAGTGAACTCAGAGGATAGAAAACATGATGAGTTGAAATGGAGGTTGAAATCAACAGGATGATAGGTTCTTCAGTGCAGAGGCTGAAGGAGGTTAATGTAAGAAGCACAAATTCAGCCAAGCTGTTTTCTGGTATTCTGCTTAATGCAAACTACAAATTCAAACCAAGACCTTTTAAATGTTGTCATTTTCTGTAGAGATCAACAGTGTTTAGACATATTTTCAAATTTGGGCAGTTAGTGAATATGTCAGTTTATTCATTTGTTTAATTGCACAGCTTTCTCAAGAGTTTTTTTTATAGTATATTTATTACATTTTATAATAAGACTGATGTATGACGAACAAAATGCTGCTGAGAATGCATATGGAGAATCAAGACTGTTATGAATGCTGGACTTTGTAGTATGGTTAGGTTTTAAAAACTGTGGTCATTAACGCAGTGTAAAATGGACATTCGGAGGAAAGATGTGACCTCATTCAAAATCTGCCCAGAGGAAAGTCAGGGGTCTTGGTTACCATGAAAACAAGGAACCCAGATCAAAGACCCTTTTGAAAGCAGAGTGCAAGGTTGTAACACCTAAAGGACAATGGGTTTCACTCTGCCAGATTCACAAATTGTAAAGAGGGAGCCAGCGGCTCTAAAATACAAATATGAGTTGCAATTTTTAACACCTGGAAACAAAAGAAGGCCAAGGTGGTTTGGCTATGGTCAGACTTGTGGTCTCGGAGAATTATCAAAGGCAAACGACTATTGACTTTTGATCTTGATAAATTTGAGAGGCTTTCCTCGGTTTGAGGGCTGAAAGGAAGAGACGAAGACCAGCAGGCAACTGCTCAGCCTAAAGAGAGAGGAAGAGAGACCAGTGGGCAACTTCTGGGGAAACAGCTGCTCTCAGATCACCAATACAGCAAAAGACTAAGGTTTGAAGCCGGTTCAAAGGCTTGATGTCTGCGGAGGAGAGAAGACCAACAGGGGCACCAGAAGGCCAGTTGAATATGCTCAGAAGAAGTGAGCGAAGAGGATTTTGAGAAGGACACTGAAAGATCCAACCCATTGAAGCTGGGAGGAGTTTGTAACATTTTAACTTCAAGGATACCTTTTCAATGTGAACACAATGTGTGGTGTAAGGTTTTTGAGTATGTTAATAAATTAATGGGAAATACCTTTCTCTGTAATTTATTGTATTATCTACTTACTAAATACCGTTTAGTTAATGCTGATTTTTAGTTTAGCCATTGTCAAAGTCACAAAACATGAAATCTTGTGTAATTACTTAAGCGGTCTGTTAAGTCCATTTCTCTTGTTTTAAAGTTAGCAGTCTCTACTGAGGTTGTAACAAGACCAAGTATAGTCTTCAGGTAAAATGGGGTTATAAGGCAGGGGACAACTGGACCAGAGTGTGTAGATATAATTCAGTTCCTCAAAAATCATACATTCTGTACTTATTTTTGCATTCCAATTACAAATTCCTATTTCACATTTATGACAAATTGCCTATGTAAACTTGCCACTCCGTAACTTCACTGTCCAGTTAGTGGAGGCACTGTACTGCCTTCATATGGGTGGAGGAGGGTATTATGGCATGACAAGTTTTACGGTAGCAGTTTGCATTAGAGATATAGATATAGAGCTTATAATGGAAAAAGGTGACTGGAAGTACACACATGCAAGACTTTTATTATATTACTTGTTGGTCTCCTGTGGAATTGCATGCTATCAGTCGAAGAACAGGGTCTTTTTCTTACCGGTCTCTGTGGTGCTCTTTTCCTCACTGGCTCTCGTCCTCAGGTTTTATCTCTCTTTTTCTCTTCTGCTTCTCTATCTGTTATGAACACTGGACTTTGTAGCATGATTATGTTTTTTAAAAAAACTGATTTTTAACGCAGCGCCAAATGGAGTCAGAAAAGTCATGTGACCTCACATCGCCTCTGCTTAAAGACAAGAGAGGAATCTTGGTTACCAAGACAACAAGGAATCCAGATCAAAGACCCTTATGAAAAGCAGACAATGCAAGGTAATAACACCTGATGGAGAATGGATTTTGCTTTCCCAGACTCTCAGATCATAGGCATGGAGCCAGTGGCTCTGAAAATGAAAATGCGAACTGCAATTGCTGACACCAGGAAACAAAGGCTCAGATGGGTTGGCTGTGGCCAGGCTTGTGGGCTCTGCATATTGGCGAAAAAAAATGATTATTGACCTTCTAATTCTGGATAAATTCTATAGGCTTTGAGAAATCTGCAGGCTGTAAGGAAGACTGGAAGACAACAACCAACAGTGGCAGCCTCAAGGGTGAGAGAGAGGAACACCTGCTCTCAGAACACTGATACAGCGAAAGGCTGTGAAAATTTGAAAGTTGAGGTTTGCGGAGAAGGAAAAGACCATCAGGATCACCAGAAATTGCCTTATTCAAGTAAGTCCAGGTCGAAGGTGCTCTGAAGAAGTGAGCGAAGAGGACATTGACTTTGAGAAGGTCTGGGAGATCCAACCCATTGCAACTGGGAGGAGTTGGAGACTTTTAGATGCAAATATTTCACTTCAAGGAGGGCTGTGTAATGTATAAATGTGGTGTGAGGTTTTCAAGCATTTTAATCAATGAAAAAAATGCCTTTCTCTGTAATTTGGAGCATCAGCTACTTACAAAGTACTATTTAATTAATGGGGATTATTTTTAGTCAGTTGTTAGAATAAGTCTTAAAATATGAAATCCTGTCTTGTAATTCTTTAATTTGGTCTGGGGAGTTCATATCTCGTGTTTTAATGTTAACAGTCTCACTGAGGTCATAACAACCTGAACTGAAGAGGTGAGGTGAGAGTGACTGCCCTTGACATCAAGGCAGCATTTGACTAAGTATGGCATCATGAAGTCCCAGTAAAACTGGATTCAATGGGATCAGGGGAAAACTCTCCACTGGTTGGAGTCACACCTAGCACAAAGGAAGATGATTGTGGTTGTTGGAGATCAATCATCTCAGTACCAGGACTTCACTGCAGGAGTTCCTCAGGGTAGTGTCCTAGGCCCAACCATCTTCAGCTGCTTCATCAATGACCTTCCTTCCATCATAAGGTCAGAAGTGGGGATGTTCGCTGATGATTGCACAATGTTCAGCACCATTCCCGACGCCTCAGATACTGAAGCAGCCCATGTCCATATGCAGCAAGACCTGGACAACATGCAGGCGTGGGCTGATAAGTGGCAAGTAACATTCGTGCCGCACAAGTGCCAGGCAATAACCATTTCAAACAAGAGAGAATCTAACCATCTCCCCTTGACATTCAATGGCATTACCGTCACTGTTTTTAAAAAATTAATTTGTGGGATGTGGGCATCGCTGGCTAGGCCAGCATTTATTGCCGATACCTAATTGCCCTTGAACTGAGTGGCTTGCTAGGCCATTTCAGAGGACATTTTTAAGAATCAACCACATTGCTGTGGGTCTTGTGTCACATGGAGGCAGATTTCCTTCCTAAAGGACATTAGCGAACCAGATGGGTTTTTAGAACAATCGACAATGGTTTCATGGTCACCATTAGACTAGATTTTATTTTGAACCCATGTCCCCAGAGCATTAGCCTGGACTCTTGATTACTAGTCCAGTGACATTACCACTATGCCACCGCCTCCCCTAAATCCACCCCCATCAATATCCTGGGGGTCACCATTGACCAGAAACTGAACTGGACCAGCCAAATAAATGCTGTGGCTACAACTGCAGGTCAGAGCCTGGGAACTCTGTGGCGAGTAACTCATCTCCTGTCTCCCCAATGCCTGGCCACCATCTACAAGGTACAAGTCAAGAGTGTGATGGAATACTGTCCACTTGCCTGGATGGGTGCAGCTCCAACAACATTCAAGAAGCTCAACACCATCCAGGACAAAGCAGCCCATTTGATTGGCACCCCATTCACAAACATTCACTCCCTCCACCATCGACGCACAGTGTCAGCAGTGTGTACCATCTACAAGATGCACTGCATCAACGCACCAAGGCTCCTTGGACAGCACCTTCCAAACCCAAGACCCCTACCACATAGAAGGACAAGGGTAGCAGATGCATGGGAACACCAACACCTGCAAATTCCTCTCCAAGTCACACACCATCCTGATTTGGAACTATACTGCCATTCCTTCACGGTCGCTGGGTCAAAAATCCTGGAACACTCTTCCTAACAGCACTTTTGGTGTACCTACATCCCAAGGACTGCTGCGGTTCAAGAAGGCAGCTCACCATCACCTTCTCAAGGGTAATTAGTGATGGGCAATAAATGCTGGCCTAGCCAGCGATGCCCATATCCCCTGAAAGAATTTTTAAAAATACCATTAACTCTTGTTTTCGTTTGTCTCTTTATATTTTCTTCTTTCCTTTCTGGTGGGAATGGTGGGTGGTAGAAGTGTGCAGTGGGAAAAAGAACCATCAGTAGCTGCAAGCTGCTTTCGAAAAATAGGGTACAGGGAATTGTGACCATCAGTGCCTCCCTCTAACAACCTCTTGTGCTTCTGACTAAGGTGTTCTCCCACGGTGTCCCTTATTGTTTCTCCTTCCTGCTATTTTTCTTCCCTATTCTACCACACCTTAATTCCCATCACTACCCCCAGCTCTTTCTCTTTCGGCCATTCACTCAACCTCTTCACCATTCTCCTTGCTCTGTTGTCACCCACCTCATCCTCAACTCCCCCACTCCTGGTGACTCTCCCCAACGGCAGGTGGTGAGTGCAGAGGCCAAATTACACTCATCCAGATTTCCCTCCTCCCCTCCCCCTTCCTACCAGTTTCTGTTAGAGATTTTTGATGTTAAAATTCAACTTTGTTAAGAAATTGACTTAGAATGAGGAAAGAAACTGCTCTCTGCCTTTCTATTTGTCTTCCTTAGAAATTGTAATCTCTATCTCACACGTGATTAGCATTCATGGTTTTTAATGGTTAAAAAAACAAAGTGATTGATGACAACGCTACGTCATCAGGATGCGCCGCGGTGCGCACATACGGTCTCAGGCCCTCTGCGCATGCGCTGCGGTCCGGATTGCCAGGACCAGTTTGCGCATGCGCAGATGACGTCATCGCGTAACGTCATCTTCCTCGGGGGACACGCCAGGTTTGCCTCTGCGCATGCGCAATCTAATGACTAATTATTTAGTCATTTTGGACATTTGCTTCATTTTTATTAGACAGAGGAGATTGTTCCAAGGTAAGTTGCTCTGAAAATATTTACATTGTCTGGAGCACCGCATGTGCTCCAGTCCCTGTTGTTAAGTTGGTCTGAAAACATTTCGAGGGGGGAAGGGAGGGGGGAGAAGGAGGGAAGGGAGGGGAGAGAAGGAGTGGAGGGAGGGGGGAGAAGGAGGGAGGGAGGTCGGGGGGGAGGGAGGGAGGGGGGAAGGGAGATCGGGGGGGAGCAGCACAGCGGAAGGGGAGTGCCTTTTTCTGTGCATGCGCCATAAACACAAGGACTGGCTGATGAGATGGAGCCAATTAATTTGCCCAACAATTGCCCGGAAGCACCTTCGGATGGAGGTGGCCATGCGCTGGACATCAGTCGCGTGCCACAATCCATGGATCCTGAGCGTTTCACCCCCTGGCCTAATGATCTGATGGACCATACATATGCCTGCCTGTTCAAAGCTCCACTTCCCCCACCTGCGGTACCCTCTCCTTGCTGTTCGGTTACACAGTCACCTGTTCCTGCACCCATCCGAGCAGTGCACGTGGACACACAGCCACATGTTTCCCCATCCGCCCTTGAAACAACCATGCAGAGCCTTTGAGACTCCGCAATTGCCAGCTGCTGCCTGTCAAGCAGAGAAGGCGTCCAAATGGGTCAAGCACTTGGGGAACATTCAGCAAGAAGAGACTGAGCACTAAAAGAAACAAGCATGCCGTGTCCAGTGGTAGCACAAATGTGAATGCTCTTGCTGCGTACACAACTGGTGAGGTGGGAGTGCAGCCACACCATTCTCCATCCTCAGTGTTGCTTTAAGGCAAAGGTAGATAAGAGTGAAAGAAATGGAAGATGATGCTGATAGTAGTAGGCAGGATTAAATGGGAATGGATGGGAAGACGCACGAGTAGCATAACCCTAGCAGGGAACAGCTGGGCTAAATGGCCTGCTTTATGTTCATAGTCCAAAAGAAATGTGCTTCTTTTTCCAGCACCCTCACATCATTCATGTTTTCCCTGAGAGCAGCATTGAACCATCACGAGATAGGGGCAGTTACATCATCCTGACTCCTACAGCTGAGGTGGGTACTAAGTGATTCATTGGCCTATACTGCAGAGCATAAAGCATGCGCAACAGTAATTTCATTGGAGGGAGGGAAGCTCTGACACTGATGTTCTTTCATTATTTCCTTTCATGTAAAATGTGTCCTTGAGAAAACAATCCTTGACACTTAAGGACGGCATTCCAGCAAAGGAGGCAGTGCAGGAGATGACGCAAGGATGTGATGATTCTTGCATCTGAGGTGGGTAATAAGTGTTTCATTGGCGACGGTATCAATTGGTGCCTTCACTGCAGAACTTAGAAAGGTGTGCGCAACAGTAATTTTAGTGGATGGAGGGAGGCAAGCTCTGACTCTGATTTGCTTTTCTTCTTCTCATGTAAAACATGCCGTCGAGAAAACAATCCTCGAGACTTACGGTCAGCATTCAAGCAACGAAGGCAACTGGATCACGCTGTGGAGCTCATCACGATGTGGAAAGGAACATTGCATTTATGGATGAATTGGGAATGCACATTGGTATGCGCTTGGGGAACATTCACCAAGAATAGACTGAGCTCAGACTCTTGTGACTTTGCCTTCTTCACATGGACAATACAGTAGTGGAATAGAGAGCCAAGCGTTCATTCACCACAAGGCTCTCCAGGAACAATCTCTTTCGCTGTGCATAGCAGAGACTCGGCCTATCTGTCTAACGGGAATGCTGGACACAACACTCATGTATCCATGCACAGAAGTTCCTCGGATACTTAATAAAACTTTTCAATAATTAAACCCAGAAATGTTGAGGTTTTGTTTTGCATGCTATTTCCCCGACTTTGCAACTACACTTCAGATATTCAACTATGGTGGAGGGGTGGAGGTAGGGGGGTAGAGGGAGGGGTGGGTGAAGAGGGGGAGGGGTGGGTGAAGAGGGGGAGGGGTGGGTGACGAGGGGGAGGGGTGGGGAGAGGGAGCATGCAAAATGCAGGGACCAGACAGTTGCAATGCCTGAAGTACTGTGGAGAAGTAGGGGAGAAGCAACTGGATTGGGCATCCGCAGCTGGAGGGAACGGCTGAATGGAGAGGGCCGGAAGCGAGAGGCCGTAGAGAGCCACGGGGAGCGAGCGTGCGAAGACCTTGGTGTCACCAGGTCCAGGGACTGGCCAGTAAGTCTTTTGCTGTTGTGTTTATGGCGCATGCACAGAAAAAGGCGCTCCGCTGCTCCCCCCCACTCTCTTCCCCCCCCCCCCCGCTCCTCGTTCTTTCTCCCCCCCCCCCCCCACCCCCGGCACCGCTACACGCTGGTCTCCCCGCGCTGATCTACCCGGCCCCCGCGCTGCTCTCCCCGGCCCCCGCGCTGCTCTCTCACTCCGGCCATTGTATTCTGCCACGTGTTTGTTAGGTTTCATCTCTGTGATTCTTTGAGCAGCGCCATCTTTAGTCCTGGCAGCTGCTACAGTCGCAAGCTGTGACATATTCGTGGCACATGCAGTATTTGCGCATGTGCCAAATCAGCGCCACCTACTGATCGCGTTGTCAACAATTGCGGTCTTAAAAAAAACAGATGAAGAAATTAATTGGCTTCAAAATGCAGCTAGCTTTCTTCTGCAAACTGAAATAATTTTACATGAAGGACGATGCACCATCTCCCCTTCACTCCATCCAACCTGACACACATACTCATTTTCTGAAGTTTAGAGAATACAGAACAAAGGCAACAAATGCATAATCAGAACACTGTCTTCATTCTACTCGCCATTCTCTGGGCAAGATGACAGGCTGTTAACCAAGCCCTTTTCTATAGTGATTGCTAAGAGTTATGTGATGGTTCTTTTTTTCTTACCCGCTCAGTGGGTAAGTGCCTGCCTTTGAACAGTACTGTCCTCAATAAGGTATTACAAGCACAAATCAGCATTGTATTTCTCTCCAATACAATGTATTGCACCAGCATCTTGTTCTTAATCAGTATCTTGTTAAATTATTTAACAGGTAACTAACTGAAGTTCAAGACTTTTCTAACAATTACTACCATACTGATTGATAAAGCTTCCAAATTCTAGCAGATTATAGCTTCTGCATTCAAGTTTGGTCAGTCAATGTTAAAATACAAACAGACATGAAGAAAGCCAGTCAATAATCACTTGGAATTAGAAGTCATCACAGTGAGGTACAAGTTGATTTCTATGCGGGCTTCCCCCTCCTCACTCCTATCCCAACTATGATTCCAGGGGGTGGCCACTCAAATGTGAGCCTGGGCTGTGAGCTATGGATGTTCAGTCACTGAGTATATTCAAGAAAGCAACTGATAGATTTTTTGAGATGAAGGGAATCAACGGACATGGGGATAGTGCAGCAAGGTATTGAGGTAGAAGATGAACCATTGCAGGGCAGGCTCGAAGAGCCAAATGGCCAATTCCAGCTTCTATTTTTTATGTTTGTCCTACCGTCCAGGATCCCAAGCACTTCTTCCTGGTGAAATAGTGATTTACATGTACTACTTTCAATTTAGTACACTGTATTCACTGCTGATGATGCAGTCTCCACAGCTTGGGGAGACTGAATGCAGACTGGGTGACCGCTTTGTGGAGCACCACCATTCAGCCAGCAAGTGTGACCCCAAGCTTCTGGTTGCCTATCATTTTAATTCCCCACCTGACTCTAACCTCTCTGACCTTGGCCTCCTAAACTGTTCCAATGAAGCTCAAAGAAAGCTCAAAGAACAGCATCTGATTTTTCGACTTGACAGCTTTCCAGACTCTTGTGAGTTCAACAATTTCAGATCATAACCTCTGCATCCATTTTTTCAGATAGCAGCTGTTAGTAATGATTCTGCTATTCCCATTTACACATCCTCGAGAACCATCTTTTATTTCTTTACTTGTCCCATTACCATCACCTTTTACCTTGCACCATCATCCCTTTTGTAATTTAATCTCTCTTCCCTTCCACCCTATCACAGACATTCCCTCTTGTTCTTTACTCCTCTCTCCGATATCCCCGTCTCTATACTTGCTTAAAACCTGTTACGTCAGTATTTTTTTTGAGTTCTGAAAGCTTGGCTGAATTTTCCCATCTTATGTTTTTTTACTGGACGGAGGGACCATTTTCGGGTCGCGAACACAATCACTGCAGCAGCAGGTCTGCTGGTACAATCTTTTGGACGGTGTCCAATTCAGAGGGCGCCTCCAGGATTGCCGTCCAATTAGGGGCAGAAGATGGGTTGAGGCAGCAGGAGGGTGATTCAGCTCCTGCGATTGCAAGGGCAGCCAGTAGCCTTCAGTGTGTCTGCACTGAAAGTCCTGCTGAGATGAATGGGACGAGAGAGAATGGGACGAAATGGAGGCACGAAATGGCTGAAGGAAACAGCAGCCACTTCATCACCACCAGCACTACCCGTGATATCAGTCTCCAGGAGATAATCATGCAATTGCAAGCCTCTGCCTGTGGATGTCCTTAGGCTTCCCGATTTGCACCTTTAACGTGCAGATTGTATATTATTTTCATGGGCGCTCCAGCCTCCTGCCATGCATTTACCTCCTGAGTTGGCAAGCTGCAGACTTTGTAGGGGTCCCATGCACCGCCGTTAAAATTCCATTGTCCTCTGAAAGTTCTAATTGCTTCAATAGCAACTTCAATTGGCTTTCTGCTGCAGTTGGCAGGTTGCCATCAGTACACAGAAACTGCCTCCAGGAAAAGTGGGAGGAGGCAGAAAAAATGTCAGCCTTCCTGTAAGACATTTTTTTCTAATTTTCTTCTTCCCCCCCAACCTGACCTGGTAAAACTCCCCCCATTAACTCTGTTTCTCTCTCCACAGATGCTGCCCGACTTGCTGATTATTTCCAGCACTTTTGTTCTTTTATTTCAAATTTCTAGCATCCGCAGGATTTTGCCTTTGCTTCAAGATAGATTTTAATTTTAATTTAACGAAACACTATCACTTGAAGTGAATGAAAGAATACTTATTATACAGTGCATTGTGCGCAAGTGATTAATAGTCTGCAATTCATCAGCGCCAAAATAAACATTTTCTTGAATACTCTAGTGTAAAAGTTGGAACTGCTGAAGTGAAGCAAAAGAAACTATGGGCAATTGAAATTCCTTTCATAATAAATTTATGTGTTAGTGGATCAGAAAAATGAGATCTCCATTTGCAGCAAAAGGCTTAAAGGTCAGCTGGGGCAGAGTGACAGAGAGAGAAAGTGAGTGAGAGAGAGTGAGTTGTGTCTGCAGGGACATCAGGATACTGTCTACTTCCAGTAAAAACCCATGGGTCATGCTCTGATTTCATTAACATCCAGCACAAAAATGTGTTTCTGCCTCTTAAAGAAACCCCAAACACTAGTATTCACATTATCTCTCACATGTGATCAATATGAAGCAAGCACACTGGATTGATTGAAGAAATCAGCAGCTATTATTGTCAGTGAGGCTGTGGCTGCTGTAAAATATGTTAGATCCTCTATCTCATGCACCTATGCTGATCGCAGCTTTAGATATTACCACAAACAAGCCCACGTCAAAGGAAACATAACTTTTGTTTTGATTAGATTAAACTGTCATTGAGGCTCACATGGAAGTCAAACATAAGAAATAGGAGCAGGAGTAGGCCATTTGGCCCTTTGAGCCCACCCTGCCATTCAATAAGATCATGGACAATCTTCTACTGCAACTCCACTTTCCCGTACTATCCCTATATCCCTGATTCCCTTAGTATCCCAAAGTCTATCAATCTCTGTCTTAAATATACTCAACGACTGAGCATTCACCACTCACTGGGTAGAGAATTGCTAAGATTCACAAACCTTTGCGTGCAGAAATTTCTCCTCATCTCAGTCCTAAATGGCAGACCCCATGTTCCAGACTCCTCAGTCGAGAGGGAACAGCCTCCCAGCATCTACCCCATCAAACTCCTTCAGAGTTTTCTATGTTTCAATAAGATCACGTCTCATTCTTCTAAACTGCCCTACTCAGTCTCTCCACATAGGGCAATCCCCTATCTCAGGAATCAGTCTAGTGAACCTTTGTTGTACTCCCTCTAGGGCAACCATGTCCTTCCTTAGGTAAGCAGACTAAAACTGCACACAGTACCCCAGGTGTGGTCTTACAAATGCCCTATATAATTGCAGCAAGACTTCTTTACTCACTCCAAACCCCTTGCAATAAAGGCTCACACATATCATTTGCTTTCTTAATGCTTGCTCTACTTGTGTGCTAACTTTCGGTGATTCATGTACAAGGACACCCAGGTCCCACTGAACACCAATATGTCCCAGTCTCTCTCAACATTTAAAAAATATTCCACTTTTTTATTTTTCCTACTAAAAATGGAGTACTTCACACTTCTCCACATTATAGTCCATCTGCCATGCTTTTGCCTATTCATTTATCCCCCTGTCTATATCTCTTTGCAGCCTCTTTGTGTCCTCCTCACAGCTTAGTTTCTTACCTAACTTTGCATCTTCAGGAAAATTGAATACACTGCACTCAGTCCCCTCATCTAAGTCATTGATAAAGATTGTAAATAGGTGATGCCAAAGCGCTGATCCTTGTGGTATCCCACGAGTTGCAGTCTGCCAAATTGAAAATGACCCAATTATTCCTACTCTCTGTTTTCTATCCGTTAACCAATCCCTACTCGTAGCCCGGATCGCACGAGCTCTAATTTTGTGCAATAACCTCTTGTGTGGCATCTTATCGAATGCTTTTGAAAATCCAAATACACTACATCCACTGGTTCCCCCTTATCTACCCTACTAGTTACAACCTCATAAACGCTAATAGATTTGTCAAACACAATTTTCCTGTAAGAAATCAGAGTTGACTCTGTCCAATCATATGATTTTCTCACTGCCCTGATATCACATCCCTAATAATCGATTCTCGCATTTTCCCGAATACTGATGTCAGGTTAACTAGCCTATAGATCTCTGCTTTCTCTCTCCCTCTCTTCTTGAATAGTGGGGTTCTGTTTACTATGTTCCAATGCGCAGGGACCATTCTAGAATCTAGAAAATTCTAAAATAACAAAACTTATGCATCCACTCATTCCATAGCCAGCTCTTTTCATTGGACGAAAACCATCAGGTCAAGGAAATTTGCTTGCTTTTAGTCCCATTAATTTCCCCAGTACTATTTCTTTAAGTTCTTCATCCTCACTAGAGTCTTGTCCACTATTTTCAGAATTTGTTTATGTCTTCAACGTGAAGACAGGTATAAAGTATTTGATTAATGTCTCTGCCATTTTCTCATTCCCCATTATAATTTCTCATGTCTGCCTCCAAGGGGCCTAGGCTTACTTTCACTAATCTCTCCCTTTTAAAATACTGTTACAGCCAAGTGGTAAGGGGTGTGGGTGGTTCCCACCGTTCAACACCCAAATGACTGCAGCAAGCGTTTTTCTTACTAGGGTTTTAACCCTTTTGTGTTTCATTTGTCAAGTAAACAGACAGCGACAGGTTTTCTGGGAAAATAAAACAGAAGATTAACTATTTATTAAGAAATATTAATATCCAAGATGGTCGCACCTATACCCGCACACACGAAGAGATAGATAAAGAGGAAAAGTGTTAAGTAATTTTAAGTGAGGTAGGTTTTCAGGGTTCATGGTAACCTGTTGAATTGTCGTGGAGGTCAATTTCTCTTTTAAAGTTGCAGGCCTGGGTTTTGTAGATTTCTCTGGTAGCTGGGTCTTCAATCTAGAGACAGGGGATCACCTTTAGTTCTCTGCTGCACAAGTTGAAGTGTAGAACTCACAGCAGGGTATCTCCTTTTGCTTTTCCTGGATTTCTCCCAGCTCTCGGCCGGGCATGCTTTCATGATGTTTGTTCTGGTTCCCCCTCTCTCTCTCTCCAGAGAGCTACTATTAAGGTCAAAATGGTTGGGAGATGCAGATGTCCTTCCCTGTGGTGACTAACAATGGACCAGGATATGGCTACTTCACACCGTCTTTGTTTCAGAAGAAGCCATTCAATTCAGAAATGTCTCCTGATGGGTTCAGGATGGGTGTAATTGGCACCACTTAGCTTGGAATGTATCCTTTTGTTCTTACCAGACTGTAAGACAGTTTGAATATACAAGTTTGACCTTCGGTGGCCATTTTGCTTCACATTATCCACTTTTTAAAAGGAAAAGTCAATTTTTTTTATAACTCTTCAGGTTGGATTCTTGTACTTTCAATCACTGCACTTCCTGTGAGCATAACAATAAGAGCTTTTACAATCTTTTATGTCTCTTGCCAGTTTACTCGCAATCTATTTTCTCCTTCCACATCAATATCTTAGCCATTAAATTGCTAAATTTTTAAATCCTCCCAATTCTCAGGCTTACTAGTATTTTTGGCAAGATTATATGCCTGTTCCTTTGATCTAATACTGCCGTTAACTTCTCTCATTAGACACAGTTGAACCACTTTTTCCATGGGATTTTTATTCCTTAAGGGAGCGTTTAGTTTAGTTTAGAGATACAGCACTGAAACAGGCCCTTCGGCCCACCGAGTCTGTGCCGACCATCAACCACCCATTTATGCTAATCCTACACTAATCCCATATTCCTACCACATCCCCACCTGTCCCTATATTTCCCTACCACCTACCTATACTATATTCAATGCCATTGCTTATCTACGATCATGTCTTCCAATTTAGTTTCCCAATCTACCTTAGCCAACTCACCCCTCATACCTATATATCGTGCTTCGTTCAGATTTAAGACACTAGTTTCAGACTAAACTAAATCAATCTCAAACACAATATAAAGTTCTATTATGTTTGCTCGTCCCCAGAGGCTCTCTTACGACAATGTTATTTATTAATCCTGTATCATTGCACAATACTAGATCCAAGACAGTCCATTCCTTTGTTGGTTCCTCGACGTACAGATCTAGAAAACTATCTTGAATTTATTCCATACGCTCTTCCTCAACACTATTACTACAAATAAAAACAAAGTGCTGGAAATACTCAGCAGGTCTGGCAGCATCTGTGGAGAGAGAAGCACAGTTAACGTTTCAGGTGGGTGACCTTTCATCAGAACTTCGATTCCAACAATCTTGATTTTCTGAGTTAAGGTCCTATCTCTCTACTGTCTTTACCGCATCCTTTATTACCTGGGATAACCCCTCCTCTTTTCAATTTTGCCAATCTCTTCCAAAAGTTAAGTATCCGATTATATTTAGTTCTTAATCTTGGTCACTTGGCATATAAACCTAACAGCGAATTTAATGGCATTATCATTTAGATGGAATGTGCTGCTGTAACTTGTTGTGCTGTGGGGGTTGGTTGGAAGAGGACCTTAGTATTTCGTGAAAGAACCATTTTCATATATGCTTTGGAGAAGTTGTTACAATGTCTTGGTGCTCAGTTTCATAGTGAGCACACATGCTATCATCTACATACTGAAGTTCAATGACTGAGGTGGGAGTGATTTTTGTTTTGGATTGAAGGCAGTGTAGGTTGAACACTTTCCCAGCTGATCTGTAGATTATCTACATGCCTGGAGGTAGTTGATGGAGGTGAGGTGTAGTATGTAGATGTAGCGAGGAAAATGGAGAAGAAGGTTGGTGCAATGACACAGCCTTGCTCGACCCTGCTCTTGACAGAGATAGAGTCTGTTGTGGCTCCACTGGTGAGGATCATGGCTTGCATGCCATCGTGGAGTAGGCAGAGGATGGTGACAAACTTCTGAGGCCAGCCAAATTTGAGAAAGATGCTCAGTTGACAAAGTCAAAGACTTTTGTAAGGTCAAAAAAGGCCATGTAAAGCAGTTGCCATTGTTCGCTGCATTTTCTTGGATTTGCCGTGCAGTGAAGATCATGTCTGTGGTGCCTCTTGGTGGGTGAAGGCCACAGTGAGACTCCAGAAGGAACTCTTCAGCCACGAGGAGGGGATTGAAGAGGATCCTTGCAATGACCTTCCCACGGAAGACAGCAGGGAGATTCCTCTGCAGTTGTCACAATTGGTCTGGTCTCTCTTCTTGAATAGAATCACTATCATGTCAATCAAGATCAATGCTGAGATCCTGGTAATTGTGGACCACTTTCCATATCTTGGGAGTCTCCTCTTGGTGAAGGCAGACATAGATGACAAGATTCATCATTGCCTCAAATGTGCCAGTTCAGCCAACTGAGGATGAGAGTATCTGAGCATCCAGATCTCAAACCCGAGACTAAGATCATGGTTTATTTATTTATTTTATTTAGAGATACAGCACTGAAACAGGCCCTTCGGCCCACCGAGTCTGTGCTGATCAACAACCACCCATTTATACTAACCCTGCAGTAATCCCATATTCCCTATCAGCTACCTACACTAGGGGCAATTTACAATGGCCAATTTACCTATCAACCTGCAAGTCTTTGGCTGTGGGAGGAAACCGGAGCACCCGGCGAAAACCCACGCGGTCACAGGGAGAACTTGCAAACTCCGCACAGGCAGTACCCAGAATCGAATCCGGGTCCCTGGAGCTGTAAGGCTGCAGTGCTAACCACTGCGCTACTGTGCCACCCCAGGTTTACTGGACAGCAGTGAATCCTGTGCTTCTATGTGCTTCAGAGACTTGGACAACCTGCAGAAGGCACTCAAAGCACTGGAGGAGTACCACCAGAGGTGCCTCCACAAGATCCTCCAAATACGGTGGCAAGAAATGCTGTCCAACAGCAGCGACCTCTCCCAAGCCAGCCTGCCCAGCATCGGTGTGCTAATCACCCAAAACCAACTTCGCTGGGCAGGACACATCGCCTTTATGCCTGTCACCAGACTCCTGAAGCAGCTGTTCTACTCAGAACTTGGTCGTGGCAGGAGACTCCCAGGAGCACAGCGTAAACACTTTAGAGATGTCCTCAAAGCATCCCTGTCAACTCATGGGAGTCCCTAGCTTGTGACCATCCTAGATGGAGAAAGCTCATTCGGGAAGGCATTGTACACCTCGAGGGAGTTGGTCCGGAACATGCAGAAGCAAAGTCGAGATGTTGGAGGGAACGCACAAATCTTCAAACTACTCATCATCTGATCCTTCAGGCACCACCTGCACCTCATGTGGCAGAGTCTGCAGATCACGCATTGAACTTATCAGCCATCTCAGAACCCATCGATTTGGAGTGGAAGCAAGTCATCCTCAATCCTGAGGGACTGCCTAAGAAGAAGCAGTGGCTGTACCTGAACCACCTTGGCCCCTTAAAGCCCTAGGATTGACAGCAGTCCAGGGACCCACGCTCATAACAAAGCAAATTTGTTCAAAAGCAAAATCTGCAGATGCTGGAAATCTGAAATAAAAACAAAAAATGCTGGAATTACTCAGCCGGTCTGGCAACATCTGTGGAGATAGAAGCAAAGCTAACGTTTCAGGTAAACTTTTATTTATTTATTTAGAGATGCAGCACTGAAACAGGCCCTTCAGCCCACCGAGTCTGTGCCAACCATCAACCACCCATTTATACTAATCCTACATTAATCCCATATTCCTACCACATCCCCACAATTCCCCTACTACCTACCTATACTAGGGGCAATTTATAATGGCCAATTTACCTATCAACCTGCAAGTCTTTTGGTCATGTGGGAGGAAACGGGTGCAACCGGCGAAAACCCACGCAGTCACAAGGAGAACTTGCAAACTTCGCACAGGCAGTACCCAGAATCGAACCTGGGTCGCTGGAGCTGTGAGGCTGCGGTGCTAACCACTGCGCCACTGTGACCTTTCATCAGAACTGGCAAAGGTTAGAAAAGAATTAGATTTTAAGCAAGTGAAGGGGAGGGGATGGGGGAAGGGAACAAAGGGGAAAGTGTTTGATAGGGCAGAGGGAGATTAAATAACAAAGATGTCCTGGGACAAGGAGTGTGTTAACGCATCTTCCCCTCCCCTGTCAGCATTCCGAAGGGATCTTTCCCTCTGTGACACCCTGGTCCACTCCTCCATTACCCCTGACACCTCATCCCCTTCCCACGACACCTTCCCATGCAATCGCAGGAGGTGTAATACCTGCCCTTTTACCTCCTCTCTCCTCACTATCCAAAGCCCCAAACACTCCTTTCAGGTGAAGCAGCTATTTACTTGTACTTCCTTCAATTTAGTATACTCTATTTGCTGCTCACAATGCAGTTGCCTCTACATTGGGGAGACCAAACGCAGATTGGGTGACTGCTTTACGGAACACCTCTGCTCTGTCCGAAAGCATGACCCCAAGCTTCCAGTTGCTTCCCATTTCAACACTCCCCCTTGCTCTCATGCCAGCATTTGTCTTTGGCCTGCTCCAGTGAACATCAACGCAAGCTCGAGGAGCAGCACCTGATGTTTCGATTAGGCACTCTACAGCCTTGCAGACTGAACATTGAGTTCAATAACTTCAGAGCGTAATTGGCTTTTAAAAAAATATTTTATTTTTTAACCATGTGCGTGCTTTTCATGTAGTCAGAGCTGCTCAATACCCTGCTATTAACACTCTCTCTGGACGAATGCTTTGTGTTTCACCACAAGTATTTACATACTCTTTGTCCCAGAACAGGCTTGGTTATTTAATCTCTCCTGCCCTATCAAACACCTTCCCCTTTGTTCGCTCCCCCAGCCCCTCCCCTTCACTTGCTTAAAACCTAATTCTTTTCTAACCTTTGCCAGATCTGATGATAGGTCACAGACTTGAAACATAACTTTGCTTCTCTCTCCACAGATGCTGCCAGACCGACTGAGTAATTCCAGCATTTTTAGTTTTTACAGCAAATTTATTCTTAGGAACATGGAAAGGCCATTGAACCAACAAGCCTGTCCCCTTTTCAGAGAATAACCCCAATTATTTGCCTTCTCATCATATTCTGCAATCTTTTCTCTTCACAAAAAAAGATATCCAGTTGTCTATTGAACCCATTTATACAGTCAGCTGCATGATCTTTCCTCTCAATTTATTCCAAGAAGAGTATTTCCCTTCTGGTGAAAAAGTTATTTTTAACACTTATTCTTCTGACCCAAAATTTCTAAACTTAACTGATTGTCTGGTAATTCACCCCTTTATCATTGCAAATAATTGACTTAAAAGCAATTTTGTCAACTCCTTTTAAAAAATTTGAAAATTTCAAAACAAAGCTTGCAAAGTTAAATAAGACTAACTGACTTAACTTTTAATCTTTCTTCTTTCCCAGAGCCATCTTTGCTGCCCATCTCTGCACTTTTGCAAGGTCAACTCTTATCCTTTTTATGATTAGGTAACCACAAATTAAAAAAGTTAGAGATTAGGGATGGCAAAAGACAATGCAATTCATCAAAATTTACAGCTAAGAGACAAATGAACTTGCATTTATGTAGCACCTTATCATTCCCTCAGGACATCCCAAAGCACTTTAAACTAATGGATTTGTTTTGAACTACAGTTACTGTTTTTTGTAGTCAAGCAAGACACGCAAAGGTACCAGAGACAGAAAGTGAACTAATGAGGTTGGGGTTGAGGCACCATTGGTGGGGCAAATAGTTGGAAGCTTTACTCTAGATTAAACCGTGTTGTATTTGAAATGGGCAATGCTTGATACTGTCAAAAGATTGACAAAAAGGGAAGTGTCAATTCCTGAGCACTGACACATGGGCACAAAATTCACTAAAGGAAGTGATATTGCTTTCAAAACTTTTTTTAAAAAATGGATGTTTTCCAATTAGTTATGCTAATCTTTTCAAAGAATATTTTCACTGGGAGCTGGCATTTGAAAAAATTGAGTTAATATTCATTAACACAGTGCAGCGCAGATTTTCCAGAATGATAGCCAGACTCCAAGGGTTAAATTACAAGGAGATTATAAGAACTAGGGTTGAGTGTCAATGATGGCTCAGTTGGGAGCACTCTTGCCTCCGAGTCATAAGTTTCTGGGTTCAAGTCCCACTCCAGGATTTGAGCACAAAAATCAAGGCTGACATTTCAGTGCAGTACTGAGGGAGTGCTGCACTCTCAAGGTGCCGTCTTTCAGATGAGACGTTAAACCGAGGCCCTGTCTGCCCTCTCAGGTGGATGCAAAAGATCCCGTGGCACTATTTCAAAGAAGAGTAGGGGGAAGTTATCCCCGGTGTCCTGGTCAATATTTATTCATATGTACATCTTAATACTTCTTAAATGTAGTGAGGGTTCCTGCCTCTATCACCCCTTCAGACAGTGTGTTCCAGATTCCAACTACCCTCTGGGTGAAAAAATGTTTCCTCAAATCCCCTCTAAACCTCCTGCCCCTTACCTTAAATCTATGCCCCCTGTTTATTGACCCCTCCACTAAGGGAA
This sequence comes from Heterodontus francisci, assembly GCF_036365525.1. NCBI lineage: Eukaryota > Metazoa > Chordata > Chondrichthyes > Heterodontiformes > Heterodontidae > Heterodontus > Heterodontus francisci. The sequence continues at coordinate 46,766,617 of NC_090376.1, read as the reverse complement.
AAAGTTTCTTCCTATCTATGCCCCTCATAATTTTGTATACCTCAATCAGGTCCCCCCTCAGCCTTCTCTGCTCTAAGGAAAACAACCCTATCCTATCCAGTCTCTCTTAATAGTTGAAATGCTCCAGCCCAGACAGCATCCTTGTGAATCTCCTCTGCATCCTCTCCAGTGCAATCACATCCTTCCTATAATGTGGTGACCAGAACTGTTCACAGTACCCCAGCTGTGGCCTAACTAGCGTTTTACACAGCTCCAACCTAACCTCCCTGCTCTTATATTCTGTGCCTCGGATAACGAAGGCAAGTATCACATATGCCTTCCTAACCACCTTATCTACCTGTGCTGCCGCCTTCAGTGATCTATGGACAAGTACACCAAGGTCCCTCTGTACTTCCTTGGGTCCTACCATCCATTGTATATTCCCTTGCCTTGTTAGTCCTCCCAAAATATATCACCTCACACTTCTCAGGATTAAATTCCATTTGCCATTGCTCTGCCCATCTTACCAGCCCATCTATATCGTCCTGTAATCTAAGGCTTTCCTCCTCACTATTAATGGCACCACCAATTTTCGTGTCATCTGCGAACTTACTGATCATACCTCCTACATTCATGTTTAAATCATTGATGTACACTACAAACAGCAAGGGTCCAGCAACAATCCCTGCGGTACACCACTGGTCACAGGCTTCCACTCGCAAAAACAACCCCTGACCATCATCCTTTGCCTCCTGCCACTAAGCCAATTTTGAATCCAATTTGCCAAATTGCCCTGGATCCCATGGGCTCTTACCTTCTTAACCAATCTCCCAAGCAGGACCTTATCAAAAGCTTTACTGAAGTCCACGTAGACTACATCAACTACTTTACCCTCATCTACATATCTAGTCACCTCCTTGAAAAATTCAATCAAGTCTGTTAGACACAATCTCCCCCTGACAAAGCCTTGCTGACTATCCCTGATTAATCCCTGCCTCTCCAAGTGATTAATCCTGTCCCTCTGAATTTTTTCCAATAGTTTCCCTACCACTGATGTTAGACTCATTGGCCTGTAATTACCTGGTTTATCCCGGCTACCCTTCTTGAATAATAGTACCACATTTGCTGTCCTCCAGTCCTCTGGTACCTCTCCAGTGGCCAGAGAGGATTTGAAAATTTGTGACAGAGCCCCTGCTATCTCCTCCCTTGCCTCACATAATAGCCTGGGATACATCTCATCTGGGCCTGGGGATTTAGCCACTTTTAAGCCTGCTAAAACAGCTAATGCTTCCTCCCTTCCACTGCTAATTTGTACAAATATATCACAATCCCCCTCCCTGATCTCTACAACTACATCGTCCTTCTCCATAGTGAACACAGATGAAAAGTAATCTTTTAAAACCTTACCTATGTCCTCCGGCTCCATACACAGATTGCCACTTTGGTCCCTAATGAGCCCTACTCTTTCCCTGGTTATCCTCTTGCCCTTAATATACTTATAAAATGCCTTGGGATTTTCCTTTATCTTGCCCATCAGTATTTTTTCACGTCCCCTCTTCACTCTCTTAATTACTTTTTTAAGTAAACCCCCCCCCTACACTTTCTATACTCCTCTAGGGCCTCCGCTGTTTTCAGCGCTCTGAATCTGCCAGATTCAAAAAGAAACATCCTTTCCACATCCATCCTGTCAAGATCCCTCAGGATCTTATATGTTTCAATCAAGTCGCCCCTTACTTTTTTAAACTCCAGCGGATACAAGTCTAACCTGTCCAATCTTTCCTGATAAGACAACCCCCCATTCCTGGTATTAGACTAGTAAACCTTCGCTGAACTGCTTCCAATGCATTTACATCCTTCCTTAAATAAGGAGACCACTACTGTACACAATACTCCAGATGTAGTCTCACCAATGCCCTGTATAACTGAAGCATAACCTTCCTACTTTTGTATTCAATTCGCCTCGCAACAAATGATAACATTCTATTAGCTTTTTTAATTACTTGCTGTACTTGCATAATAACCTTTTGCGATTCATGCACTAGGACTCCTAGATCCCTCTGCATCTCAGAGCTCTACAATCTCTCACCATTTAGACAATATGCTTCTTTTTTATTCTTCCTGCCAAATTGGACAATTTCACATTTTCCCACATTATACTCCATTTGCCAGATCTTTGCCCACTCACTTAACCTATCTATATCCTTTTGTAGCCCCCTTATGTCCTCTTCACAAGTTATTTTCCTACCTATCTTTGTGTCATCAGCAAATTTAGCAACCATACCTTCAGTCCCTTCATCCAAGTCATTTATATAAATTGTAGAAAGTTGAGGCCCCAGCACTGATCCCAGCAACACACCACTCGTTACATCTTGCCAACCAGAATATGACCCATTTATGCCTACTCTCTGTTTCCTATTAGCTAGCCAATCTGCTTTCCAATATGTTATCCCCTATACCATGAACTTTTATTTTCCACAATAACCTTTGATGTGGCACCTTATCAAATGCCTTCTGGAAATCTAAGTACAGTACATCCACCGGTTTCCCTTCATCCACAGCACGTTACTTCTTCAAAGAACTGCAATCAATTGGCTAAACATGATTTCCCTTTCACAAAACCATGTTGACTCTGCCTGATTACCTTGAATTCTTCTAAATGCCCTGCTATAACATCTTTAATAATAGCTTCTAACATTTTCCCTATTCCCTATGACAGATGTTAAGCTAACTGGCTGTAGTTTCCTATTTTCTGTCTCCCTCTCTTTTTGAATAAAGGAGGTTACATTGGCTATTTTCCAATCTAATGGAACCTTCCTTGAATCTAGAGAATTTTGGAAAATTAAAACCAATGCATCAACTATCTCACTAGCCACTTCTTTTAACACCCTAGGATGAAATCCATCAGGACCCGGGGACTTGTCAGCCCGCAGCTCTAACAATTTGCTCAGTGCCACTTCCCTGGTGATGGTAATTTTCTTGAGTTTCTCCCTCCCTTCCATTTCCTGATTTACAGCTATTTCTGGGATATAACTTGTATCCTCTATAGTGAAGACCGATGCAAAATACCCGTTCAATTCATCTGCCAACTCTTTATTTTCCATGATTAATTCCCCCAGACTCACTTTCTATAGGACCAACACTCACTTTGTTAACTTTTCTTTTTTAAATATCTATAGAAACTATTCCTCAATCAACTTCACAAAAAGTAGATTATCTGTTCATTATCACATTGTTGTTTGTGGGAGCTTGCTGTATGTAAATTGGCTGCCGCATTTTGTACATTACAACAGTGACTACGCTTTAAAAGTACTTCATTGGCTGTGAAGTGCTTTGGGACATCCCTGTGGTTATGAAAGGCACTATATAAATGCAAGACTTTTTTTTTTCTTTTCGTCACAACACCAGGCTTGGTAAATCCTCCATCAGTTCTATGACAAAGTCATAAGCAAATGATCATAATACTCCGATAAAGGACGTGAAAGTGAATTCTATTTAATAATTTGGCTTTTAAAACCGATTACAGACAGTGTGTTTTTTAAAAGAAGCATTTGTATAGCAAGTAGAGAGATGAAACATTTTCTTTATTTTCAACAAGTTTGAACATGTTCATAGTGCCGATTCACATTCAGTCAACAGAAACTTTCAGATTGCACAAGTATGACTGGTCTAGACATTTTTGGAAAATGCATTTTAAAAAAGAAACAGTAAACATCACAAGGAAGACAACCCTTAAAGATGTGGTATTTTATATTTCGGTTGGAGTTCTGGGAGAGCAGTGCTTAGATGCAGACCCAGATCACTCTGTAGCTTGCTTCATTATTTATCTTTCTTCTTGCTACCAGATTAATTAAGACCAGTTAGGAGGCAGTTTTATAACATTCTGAGGAATAATGAACTAACGTAGCTTGTAAAATGGCGCTGGACAGGAGAAGATGCTGAAGCTCCTGAACCCAGGACTGTGACCATTCAGATCTGCAGTAGTCTAGCAGGAGTGTGAAAATACAAGTGCGTGCGACAATCGACTAGCATCAGAGACACACAATGAAATCCAATTGCGTGTGTTTACAGTTAACTGGAGACTCAAAAGAATCTGCAGAGAGACACACCCTGCTTTATATTAGAGTGCTGTTGATAGTGGGAATGTTGCATGTCTGGCATCAACAACACTCTTCAATATACTCATTTTGCACAGCATAAATTTCAACAACGCTATTAACTTATCAAATGAATGGCAACATGAGCAGAGTTTGGTCCATAATCCATAAACTAGCAATGTACTGCTCTCTTGAAATAAGTTGATGGTGGTGGCCTTGGAAGTTAATGTGGAGTAAAAAAAAATGCATGTGGACATACAAATGTCACTGGAAATGGAGAAATCCTTATAGCAATACTCAGAAAGCCTCACCTTGCACTCCGCATTTCAAATGTTTATTTCTCCACCTTAAAAAAATGTCAGCTCAAAAAGTCCATGCCATAGCATGTATTATCTTACCTTCCTGCCTTTTATTGATTAATCCATGTGCACCGAACTGAAGGTTTGCTCACCACTTGTAAATGCTGTTCCAGCTCTCAGATGCCAAGAGATATTCTATTTGAATATCTCTGATACATGCACAATTGAAAACACTCAAAAAAAGCACACTATAATGAGGACCAAGGTCACTTGTCAAGTTTCGAAAGAATTTATAATGTAGTCATTGTACAGAGCTGCAGTTCGTAGTAGGCCTTACTTTACAGAAGATCACTCATCAAGTTGAGTGAAAAACATCTATCAAAATAGTTTCAAGACTTTATGGGGACAAACTTGCTGCTCAAGGAAGAAGTCTTTACATAGCCAGTCAGCACAAAAGTCAAAGTTCAGTAGAGCTGCCACTTTTTGTTAAGCCATAACCAGAAAGAATCAGGGCAGAAGGTAGGAACATGACTTGAGTTCTGATATTTGCTTTGCTTATGAGGCAACTTCATGCAAAACCTTGATTTAACCTAAAATCTAACAGTTACACATCACAGGACAACATAGAAAAACTGAACCTATGCTCTGCAGATCAAATTTTGGTATTCAGTTTACAATGTAATAAGAAGCTAGACTGAGTAGTTCATTATTTGGGCCATTTGGTTATCCAACTGCTTGGATTTAGTAGCTTGTGATAAGATAATGGACTTGCAACCAGAAGATGCAAGTTCAAATCCCAGTCTTGACAGGAATCGGCTCTCAGGTGTCCCTGTAAGTTGAGTTTTACTCGTCTCAAAGGTTCTTCAGGGGCAGAAAACAAATGTTGAAATGTAGTTCTTGCTGCTTGTTGTGCATGCCTCCTGAAGTGTATGTGAAGGAGCTGTGGTGATAGCATTTGTGCCCTGCCTTTTCAAAGCATACAGTACAGCAAAAATGAAGGGAGAATAATGGGGGATGAGGTAGGAATAAATTAGCAGAACATTTTAAAACATTTAAAATTATACGCCAATTTTTCAAATGTGTAAATATGTTAAAATGGGATTATGTCTTTTCACCTCTTTTATCTCTGAATATAGTACAAAAAGTCTCAACCCAGTTCTGAACAGTTGCAAGTCCACAGCATAAAACTACACAAAGATCAGCATATACCAGTATCCTCACTCTGAAAAAAAATGCCGAGAGAAAACAAGTCACAGTGGTGTAGGTTACGGGGAAGGGGAAAAGATAGCAGATTTGGCACATCACTGGGACACAGAGCTTGCTCTGCATCTGGCATCCTTATTTATGACCCTTGGTGCCCAAAGTGAGTGTTCCATTGTCTAGAGCAGTCTCCAAAAACAAAGTTGCACTTAAAAATTAAATAGTAGATTCTATTGTCAGGATCTTAGAATTTTTTTTTTAAAAAAGCACATTACAATGAGGTGAATAAATAGAAAAGCATTCCAAGGGTTCCCTACTGGTGAAGGCTTCACAAAATACTATACCAAAGAGCTTTGTAAAAGTCTCCAATCTAATGGATGAACACAGGGAATAAAAAAAAATCACGTTAAAAAGTAAGGTATGCTTGCAATGCCCATTCTTCGCTGGAAGTTCTGTCAATAGCTCAGTTGGATAAGGCTGTGAGTAACTTCAATCATATAGATTAGGAAACTGTAGGTTTAATCCTCTCTATCCTGAGTTTGCTAATCTCAGTTTGGGTGGTGCCAGTGATTCTCAGTGCTTATGCATTAAGGAGCAGATAATGGCCAGTGTTCTTGCTTCTGATTGCTATGGAGCAAGCTGTCTGCTTGTGTGGATGTTGCAGGAGGATAAAGGGGACTGGAAAGCTGAAACTCTTGCCCCCAAAAGGATGTGGATGCTGAGTCATCTGATATTTTCAAGACTGCGATCAATAGATTTTTGTTCAGTAAGGGTATCAAGGGATATGGTGATATGGCAGCAAAATGCAGTTAAGGTACAGATCAGCCATCATCTAATATAATTACAGAACAGGCTCAAAGAGCTGACTGGCCGACTCCTGTTCCTATGGTATTGTACAGTACTGAAGGGTTCTGGTGTCCCTGGAACTGCACATTAGCCAGAATTGAAAGTCTTAAGGAGAGGAACTGGTGGTAAAGGAGATTAAAGGAGGTGTGAAAATTCTTCAAAAATGCATCAAAATGTCAGGAAAATGCCATGGCTAATGAAAAAGGGACAAAAATGCCTCAATTGCTTGATGCAGATACTGTTACAGCACATTTACCTTTTGTTACAATTGGCAGTAATCCAAGACACAGCAATTACTACAACTCTGCACTTTCCACCCAACATTGAACTTCAAAAGAATATCACAACTTGAAGACAATTACTGAGCGTGATCTCATTTTAATAATTGGAACAATTATTTGCTGAACATATACTATCAAAGTGAAGTTGGAAGAAGTCTAACCCATCCCACTGCCTAACATGGCTACTTCATACATATGAACTTGCTTATAGTCATAAAACTATAGGACCTCATTATCTTTTACTACTATGCTACACTTGAGTTCTAATTCAGTCTTGTTCACAAAGCTATTAACTTTGCTTCACTTCAAAAGGCAATTAGCACTAGCAGACCTATGTCTTTAATGAACTGAAACTTACAACATTATGAATGACATGAATGGGATAGAGTGCCAAAAAACGATTATCTTTTACCACAGTACCTTGCACCTAAGACTATTTGGAATGCAAACCATGCTTTCCTACCCATTTTGCAAAGTAATTTGAAAGACACAGCACCTCCCCCCCCAACCCCCCAACAAAGACTGAAGAACTTTGTGTCTCAGCAACAGATAACAGTAGTCAGTTTTAAAACACAGGTAGATTTTTGTCCTCACTGCCTGGGCCTTAAACATAACATGTGTGGAGTGGAGAAATGAAAATCTGACAGGAAGGATCTTATGTCAATAGCAGAACTCACCTGATTTTCCTTTCATTGAAATGAATGGACGAAAAAAATCTGCGGCTTTTGTGAAATTCTAGAATTGTTTCCATTTAAGGATTGACAGAAATCCATTTCAGTACATGACTTTCCCCCCCCACCACCACCCACCCCCCCGCCCCCGCCTCCCAACATCCAGTACAAGATGAGCAGAAATTTCCTCCAACTAAATATTGGGAAGACTGAAGGCAGTGTCTTCAGTCCTTGTCACAAATTGTGTTCCCTGACCATTAACTCTATCCATCTCCCTAGCAACTGTTTGAGGCTGAACCAGACTGTTTGCAACGTTGATGTCGTATATGGCCGACCATATATCCATTTAATCTTTAAGACTGCCTACCTCCACTGCCGCAATATCATCCGACTCTACCCCTGCCCCAGCTCATCTGTTGCTGAAACCTTCATCTATGCCTTTGTTACCTTCAGATTTGACCATTCTAATGCTCTCCTGGCCTGCCACCCTACATAAAGTTGAGGTCATCCAAAGCTCTGTGTTCCACATCTGCATGCTCTCGGGACTGAAGTAAGATTTAGCAAGTTTAGTAAAAGATATGAGATTGCATGCTGTTGAAAACAGGGGATTCTTCTTTATTCTTTTACTTTCACTTTCCAACCCCTCTATTGACATGCTTCAATTGTATAGAACCTTGGTTAGATCGCACCTGGAGTACAGTGTGCAGTTTTGGTCCCCTTACCTTAGGAAGGATATTATTACCATAGAGCGAGTGCAACAAAGGTTCACCAGACTTGTTCTGGTATGGTGGGACTGTCCTATGGAGAGAGATTGGGGAAACTGGGCCTGTATTCTCTAGAGTTTCGAAGATGGAGGTGATCTCATTGAAACATACAAAATACTTAAAGGGATAGACAGGGTAGATGCAGGTAATATGTTTCCCCTGATTGGGAAGTCTAGAACCAGGGGACGCAATTTCAAAATAAGGGGAAGCCACTTAGGACAGAGTTAAGAAATTCCTTTACTCAGAGGGTTGTGCATCTTTGGCATTCTCTATCCCAGAGGGCTGTGGAAGCTCAGTCATTGATTGTGTTTAAAGCAGATATTGACAGATTTCTAAATACCAATGACATAAAGAGATATGGGGATAGTGTGGGAAAAAGGAATTGAAATGGATGATCTGCCATGATCATATTGAATGGCGTAGCAGGCTCGATGGGCTGAATTGCCTACTCCTATGTTCCTAGAAGCTTCAAATGAACAAAATGCACAATGCAATTTTCAAAATACTACAATATCCGAACTCGCACCAGGTACAGTTCATGCATCACCCTGTGCTCTCTGCCCTCTATTGGCTTCCAGTTAAGCAATGCTTCGATTTTAAAATTCTCATCCTTATTTTCAATCCCTCAATGGCCTTGTCCCTTTCCATCTCTGTAACCTCTTCCAGCCCTACAACCCTCTTAGATAGTTGTGTTATTCCAATTCTAACCTCTTGTGTATCCCCTATTTTAATTGTTCCACCATTGGTGGCCAGTCAGCTACTGAGGAATTCCCTCCCTAAACCTCTCTGTCTCTCTTCCCTCCTTTAAGGTGCTCCTTAAAACCTGGCTTCATGATGAAGCTTTTGGTCAGAATCCCTAATATCCCCTTATGTTGTTCCTATCAAATTTTGTTTGATAACGCTCCTGTGAAACACCTTGGGACATTTTACATCAAAAGTGGTTCATAAATGCAAGTTGTACTTGTTGCCGGATATCGCAAAATTGCAATTGTACTTTTTAATATAACAGATACGAAAGCTGAGGTGCCGCAGCACATTACACCAATGCACTCAGTTATGGATGTGGTTATGTGATTCCCCTTTACTTCCATTTCTGAAATTCCACACAGGCGAGTTTCTGATCGCAGTCATGACATTTAGGGGACTATTTCCCCCAATGGAAGGAGGGCATGTTGGCCTTACATCACGAGCCCAACCAACTTAGTCGTTGGCAGCAGCTTTGGCAGAACTGGCTGCATGTCTGCAATCTCAGTCTGGCAACAATGCAAAGCCCAATTACATGAGAACTGGTACAGGAGCTTAGCACACCTGCAACAACATATTTTCTTTTTTAATAAATATGAACTTTATTCTCTGAATTAAATATTTAATAAAGTCCCTTTTTTAAGCATGCAGGGCAAATAAACCTATGGTTTCATGGGAACATTAACTGAAAAACACTTCCGTTGCTTAATTTCACATTCCCCAATGAAGTCAGGTTCACGTGCACTAAATGATTTTGAAATATTAATTGTAGCTCAAACATTGGTGGCAATACCTCAAGAAAGCAAAAGCCCTATTTCTGTAAGATAGAAGCAAAGATTTAAGATGTAAGAAGCCCTGCACTGAAATAGCAAAACCAAAACTCTTCTGCAACCACTATACAGATGTTTTTCTAATTTAATAGAACTCTCAATTTTTTTTTTTAACAAGAGTTGAAACCAACCCATGCATCATTTACAAGCAGCACAAACTCAGCTTCCATGTAAACACTGACTTCCTGAACTTCAAGTTTCCAGCACTGCTGGTAAAGAGACATCAAATACAGTTGAGTACCTCTCATCCGACTCAGAGTGATAATGCATCTGGGAAAACCAGCCACACAAGCAAGCTGCCAGATGTCAGGTACAGCACCAATAAACTCAACTTTCACTTATTTCTTGACAAATGTAATTCTGCATCAAACAACTGAGGACTGCAACACTGAGTGTCCAATTTGTGTGCACTGCCAATGTAATAACTCCTTTTTACCTGAGGTAGTTACCTGAGGCGCTGCTTCACAAACCACTGACCACCTCCAGGTGCGTATCCATTGTCTCTCGAGATAAGGAGGCCCAAAAGAAGTTACATTAAGCACAAAGTTACAAAAAAATTAATAGCGATTCCATACTTTAAAATTTTGTAATGCGTTAAAGCTCAACTGTGCTTGGAAATAATATTTTATAAGTGTACCAGGAGTTCCATGAGAGTGGTGGGAAACAGCAGAAGCAGAACGGGGCATAAAGAGCCCAGGAGAGAGGGAGACAGAGGGAGGGAGAGTGAGGGAGGGAGAGTGAGGGAGGGAGATAGAGAGCGCGTGTTCCCCGAGAGTGACGGGAAACAGAGGGAGCAGAGCGGGGCATAAAAGGCCCAAGAGAGAGAGACAGAGACAGAGATGGGAAACAGCGGGAGCACCACCAGTTTAGGTTCAGAGTTGGCGTTCAGAAAGAAAAATTGAGATGTAACATCACAGGAAAGTAGGTAGGTGATTGGCTGGTTAGTATTTCCCAGTTATTTTATCTAAACTAGGGAATAAACTGGGCCAGAATTTTATGCCCCCCCGAGAGAGCAGGAAGGTGGCGGGGTGCAAAAAGTGAAGTGGGAGGCTCGGGGGCCCTTTCCGACCTGCTCCCGCCGCCACTTTACGCAGGGCAGTGGAGGCGAGAAACAGCCCACTTGTCCAAGACTAATCAAGGCCCTTAAGTGGCCACTTACAGGCCTCCGCCTGCAGCCATGGGGATTTTACTCATGTCAAGAGGGCAGCCTAGGCCCGAGAAATGCCGCCTGTTAAAAGCAGACAGCTCTCTGACGGCCTGGGGGGAGGGGTCTCATAATCAGGCCCAATGGAGGGCCGCCCCCGCTGCCCCAACCACCCAACATGCCCCCCCAATCGACCAACCTTGCCTCGCCGGGACCCGACCGATCACCCCCAGCGAGGCAACAAAAACTTACCTGCGTCCTGGGGCTCCCCGACATCTTTCTCACAAGCTGGGCTGCAGTCCCAGCAGTCGCCACTGCTCCTGATATTGCTGCTGGGACAGAGAGCAGCTGGCCTGCTGACTGGCTGGCAGCTCCATTCCGCAGGACTTGCTGCCGCAAGCGGGCGGAAGTCCCACCTCAGGACACTTAAAAACTGGAGACCCGTCTGCCAAGGGTAAAATCGCAGCACTGGTGCGTCTTGTCTTTTCATTTTTTAAAGTAAAATTTATTACTACTAGTAAGATGTGTTAAGCATTAGTACGGTTTATCAGTATTGATCAGCATTAATAAAGTTTATTAATAGTAGTAAGGTTTATTAATAGTCATAAGGTTTATTAATAGTCATAAGGTTTATTAGTATTGGTAAAGGTTTATTAGCTGTAGTGTTTTATTAGCAGTAGCAAGGTTATTAACTAACAGATAAAGGAATGACAGGGCTGCTCCAACATCTCTAGAGTGCACATCCTGTGCGATGTGGGAACTCCAGGATACTTCTTGTATCCTGGATAACCATATATGCAGGAAGCGTCATCGGTTGCAGCAGCTAGAGCTCCGGGTTTCGGAACTTGAGCAGCAGCTGGCGTCACTGCGGTGCATCTGTGAGGTTGAGAGCTTTGTGGATAACATGCTTACAGATGTGGTCACCCCGCAGCTAAAGAGTATGCAGCAAGAGAGGGAATGGGTGACTGCCAGTCAAGCAGGAACAGGCAGATAATGCAGGAGACTCCTGAATGCGTCTCACTCTCCAATTAGTATTCAGTTCTGAATACTGAAGAAAGTGATCGTTCATCTGGGTAGTGCAGCCAGAGCCAAGGCCATGGCACTATGGGTGGCTCAGCTGTACAGTGGAGTACAAGGAAAACTGGAAGTGCGATAGTGATGTTCGGGTCTGAAGTTCTGTAAATGGATGATAAATACCTGGTAGTTCAAGATAATAGGGTAAACAGGTGTTGGGTGTTAATTAGTTAATTGTATTCAAGTGTGTACATATAAAAAGCCAGCCAGCACTGGCTGGAGATGCTGTTTGGAGAGCAGAAGTTTGCTCTGTGGCAAGCAAAAAACAATCTCCACCAAAGCACCCTAGTCTCAGTGTCTTCTTCATAAACAGGCTTGGAAATTTCTCAAACAGGTGATAGTAAGGGGAACAGACAGGTGTTTTTGTGACTGCACATGTGAATCCAGGATGGTATGCTGCCTCCCTGGTGCCAGGGTCAAGGATGTCACTGAACAGCTGCAGAGGGTGAACTGCCAGTGGTCGTGGTCCACATTGGTACAAACGACATAGGTAGAAAGAGGGATGTAATCCTGCAGAAAGAGTTTAGTGAGCTAGGTAAGAAATTAGCAAGCAGGACCTCAAAAGTCGTAATCTCCAGATTGCTCCCGGTACCACGCACAGGTGAGTATAGAATTAGGAGGATAGTGCAGATGAATGCATAGCCGGAAAGATGGTGCAGGAGGGAGGGCTTTAGATTTTCGGACACTGGGACCAGTGCTGGAGAAGGTGGGACCTGTACAGACCGGACGGGCTGCACTTGTACAGAGTTGGGACAAATTTCCTTGTGGGGCTATTGGGGAGAGTTTAAACTAACCTGGCAGGCAGGGGCATGGGAACCAAGAGGAAATAACAGAGAGGAAGACCAAGGTGCACAGAATACTGGGAGAGATAGATGGTACTCCTTTTCCTTTTTGGCCTCCTTGTCTCGAGAGACAATGGGTAAGCGCTTAGAGGTAGTCAGTGGTTTGTGGAGCAGCGCCTGGAGTGGCTATAAAGGCCAATTCTAGAGTGGCAGACTATTCCACAGACGCTGCAGGTGAAGTTGTTTGTCGGGGCTGTTACACAGTTGGCTCTCTCCTTACACTTCTGTCTCTTTTCCTGCCAACTGCTGAGTCTCTTCGACTCGCCTCTCTTCAGCCCAGCCTTTATAGCTGTCCGCCAGCTCTGGAGATCACTGGCAACTGACTCCCACGACTTGTGATCAATGCTGCAGGACCTCATGTCACGTTTGCAAATGTCTTTAAAGCGGAGACATGGACGGCCGGTGGGTTTGATACCAGTGACGCTGTACAATATGTCCTTGGGGTTCCTGCCATCTTCCATGCAGCTCACATGGCCAAGCCATCTCAAGCGCCACTGGCTCAGTAGGGAGTACATGCTGGGGATGTTGGCCGCCTCGAAGACATCTGCGTTGGAGATACGGTCCTGCCACCTGAAGCCAAGGATTCTCTGGAGACAGCAAAGATGGAATACGTTGAGACGTCGCACTTGGCTGACATACGTTGTCCAGGCCTCGCTGCCATAGAGCAAGGTACTGAGGACACAGGATTGAAACACTCGGACTTTTGTGTTCCTTGTCACTGTGCCATTTTCCCTCTTGGCCAGTCTGGACATTGCAGCAGACGCCTTTCCCATGCGCTTGTTGATTTCTGCATCGAGAGACAGGTTACTGGTGATGGTTGAGCCTATTTAGGTGAACTCTTGAACCACTTCCAGAGCATGGTCGCCAATATTGATGGATGGAGCATTTCTGACGTCCTGTCCCATGATGTCTGTTTTCTTGAAACTGATAGTTAGGCCAAATTCATTGCAGGCAGCCGCAAGCCTGTCGATGAGTCTCTGCAGACACTCTTCAGTGTGGGATGTTAATGCAGCATCGTCAGAAAAGAGGAGTTCCCTGTTGATGACTTTCCGTACTTTGGTCTTCGCTCTAGGACGAGCAAGGTTGAACAATCTGCCATCTGATCTTGTGTGGAGGAAAATTCCTTCTTCTGAAGACTTAAACGTGTGAGAGAGCAGCAGTGAGAAGATCCCAAACAGTGTAGGTGCGAGAACACAGCCCTGTTTCATGCCACTCAGGATAGGTAAGGGGTCTGATGAGGCACCATTATGCTGAATTGTACCTTTCATATTGTCATGGAATGAGGTGATGATACTTAGTACTTTGGTGGACATCCGATCTTGCTAGTAGTCTGAAGCAACCACGTCTGCTGACGAGGTCAAAGGCTTTGGTGAGATCTACTAAGGCAACGTAGAGGGGCATCCATCATTTGCGGCATTTCTCCTGTGAGCTGGCAAAGGGAGAACAGCATGCCAATGGTGGATCTCTGCTCGAAAGCCGCACTGTGCCGCAGGGTAGACACGCTCAGCCAGTTTAAAACGACTCGAGCGAAGGCTTTCCCCACTGTCCTGAGCAGGGAGATTCCACGGTAGTTGTTGCAGTCACCGCGGTCACCCTTGTTCTTATAGAGGGTGATGATATTGGCATCGCGCATGTCCTGTGGTACTGCTCCCTCATCCCAGCACAGGCAAAGCAGTTCATGGAGTGCTGAGAGTATAGCAGGCTTGGCACACTTGATTATTTCAAGGGTAATGCCGTCCTTTCCAGGGGCTTTTCCGCTGGCTAGAGAATCAATGGCATTACTGAGCTCCGATTTTGTTGACTGTTCGTCCAGCTCATCCATGACTGGCAGAGACTGGGCTGTATTGAGGGCGGTATCAGTGACATCATTTTCCCTGGAGTACAGTTCTAGGTAGTGCTTCACCCAGCGGTCCATTTGCTTGCGTTGGTCAGTGATTGTTTCCCCTGATTTAGACTTTGGGGGGGGCCATCTTCTTGACGGTTGGCCCAAAAGCTCTCGTAATGCCGTCATACATTCCTCTGATATTTCCGGTGTCAGAGGCCAGCTGAATACAACTGCATAGGTGTTTCCAGTAGCCGTTTGTATAGCTCCTGGCTGTTCTTTGTACAGTGCTTCTGGCGGCTTTAAGTGCTAAGGATGTTAACTCGCTTGGGGCTTTCTTGCAGTTCAGCAGTGCAGTGCGCTTGGCAGCTATGACTGGTTCCGTCTCTTCAAAGTGAGATTGAAACTAGTCTGCATTCTGCCTCTCACATTTGCCAAAGGTGGTCATTCCTGAGTCATAGATGGTGTTTCTGATGTGGGCTCACTTGGTCTCTGCATCCCTTGCAGGAGTGTTTGAAAGGGCTTTTTCATGCGAACTGAAAAACTTTTGTGACAGATGTGGGTAAGAAATTCTGGTAGTGTACTAGAGTGGGGAATAGTATGCTATTAGGTGGGGTCAGAGTAAGGGACAAAGTAATCAAGTTTAAATCATGGTTGATGTGCATGTATATGAATGCACAGAGTGTTGCTAATAAGATTGGTAAGTTACAGGTGCAGATTGACATGTGGAAATATGATGTTGTGGCTATAACAGAGACCTAACTCAAAAGAGGGTAGGACTGGGTGTTAAATATTCTTGATTACAAGGTGTTCAGGAAAGATAGGAAAGGGAAAGATGGAGGAGGGGTGGCAGTATTGATTCAAGAGAGCATTGCACTGCTGGAGAGAGAGGATGACCCAAAGGGGTCAAGGGCAGAATCTATTTGGCTAGAGCTAAGGAACAAAAAGGTGCAGTTACATTGCTCGGTGTTGTCAATAGGCCACCAACTAGTGGGAAGGATGGAGCAGAACAAATTTGCAAGGAAATTACAGAGAGGTGCAAAAATTATACAGTAGTTTAATGGGGGCTTCAATTATCCGAATATAGACTGGGATAATAGTAGTGTAAAGGGCAGAGAGGGGCAAGAGTTCCTAGAGTGTGTTCAAGAAAAATTTCTACAGCAGTATGTTTCCAGTCCAATGAGAAAGGAGGCACGGCTAGACCTGGTTCTTGGGAATGAGGTGGGCCAGGTGGATCAAGTATCAGTAGGGAGAATATTTAGGGGACAGTGATCATTGCATCATAAGGTTTAGGCTGACTATGGAAAAGGACAAAGAACAATCCAGAGTAAGAATAATTAACTGCAGGAAAGCCAACTTCAACGGGGTAAGAATGGATCTGGGATGAATAAATTGGAGTCAAGGTTGCCAGGAAAAACAGTAGCTGAACAATGGGCAACCTTTAAAAAAGATAGTTTGGGTACAGACAAGGTATGTTCCCTCGAAGGGAAAGGTTGGACAAACAAATCCAGAGCTCCCTGGATGACAAAAAAGATAGAGATTAAGATAAAGAAAAAAATTTGTGTTTACAACAGATGCCAGATACAAAATATTAGAGAACCAAGCTGAATATAGAAAGTCCAGAGGGGAAGTGAAAAAGCAAATAAGAGAAGCAAAGAGAGAGTATGAAAAGAAACTGGCAGTTAACATAATTGGGAATCTCAAAGATTTCTATAGACATATAAATAGTAAAAAGGTAGTAAAAGGAGGAGTGGGGCCGATTAGGGGCCATTAATGGGATTTGCGCTTGGAGACAGAGAGCATTGCTGAGGTAGTAAATGAATACTTTGCATCTGTCCTTACTAAGGAAGAAGATGCAACCCATGCCACGGTGAAAGAGGAGGTAATTCAGATATCAGAAGGGTTTAAAATTGATAAGGAGGTGGTATTGGATAGGCTGCCTGTACTTAAAGTGAATAAGGCACCAGGACCAGATGAGATGCATTCAAGGATACTGAAGGAAGTGAGGGTGAAAATCCCAGAGGCACTGGCCATAATTTTTCAGTCTTCCTTAGACTCAGGGGTGGTGCCAGAGGACTGAAGAATTGCCAATGTTACACCCTTGTTCAAAAAAGGGTGTAAAGATAAGCCCAGCAACTACAGGCCAGTCAGTTTAACTTCGGTGGTGGGGAAAATTCCAGAAAGAATAATCCGGGACAAAATTTATAGTCACAAGGACAAATACAGGGTAATTAAGAAAGCCAGCATGGATTTCTTAAGGGAAAATCATGTTTAACTAACTTGATGGAGTTTTTTGAAGAGGTAACAGACAGGGTTGATGAGGGCATTGCTGTTGATGTGATGTACATGGAAATCCAAAAGGTATTTGATACAGTACCGCACAACAGACTTGTGAGCAAAGTTAGTGTTCATGGAATAAATGGGACAGCAGCAACATGGATACAGAACTGGCTGAGTGACAGGAAACAAAGAGCAGTGGTTAATGGATGTTTTTCGGGCTGGAGGAGGGTTTGTAGTGGAGTTCCCCAGGGGTCAGTTGCGACCTTTGCTTTTCCTTATATATATAAATTGGCCATTGTAAATTTCCCCTAGTGCAGGTAGGTGGTAGGGAATATGGGATTACTGTAGGGTTAGTATAAATGGCTGGTTGTTGGTCGGCACAGTCTCGGTGGGCCAAAGGGCCTGTTTCAGTGCTGTATCTCTAAATAAAATAAAAATAAATA
The DNA here is from genome assembly GCF_036365525.1 of Heterodontus francisci. Taxonomy (NCBI): domain Eukaryota; kingdom Metazoa; phylum Chordata; class Chondrichthyes; order Heterodontiformes; family Heterodontidae; genus Heterodontus; species Heterodontus francisci. Next base: position 46,749,304 of record NC_090376.1, on the reverse strand, counting down.
AATAAACTTCAAAAGGACAACGACAACTTGGTCAAATGGGTGGATAGGTGGCAGATGAAGTTCAATGTGGAGAAATGCGAAGTGATTCATTTTGGCAAGAAGAACATGGAGAGGCAGTACAAAATAAAGGGTGCAATTCTGAAAGGATGCAGGAGCAGAGGGACCTGGGTGTATACGTGCATATGTCATTGAAGGTGGCAGGACAGGTTGAGAGAGTAGTTCATAAAACATACAGTATCCTGGGCTTTATTAATAGGGGCATTGAGTACAAGAGCAAGGAAGTTATGCTGAACTTGTATAAGACACTAGTTCAGCCTGAGCTGGAATTTTGCGTGCAGTTCTGGGCGCCGAGCTTTAGGAAGGATGTGAAGGTGTTAGAGAGGGTGCAGAAAAGAGTCACGAGAATGATTCCCGGGATGAGGAACTTCAGTTATGAAGATGAATTGGAGAAGTTGGGACTGTTTTCCTTGAAGAGAAGGCTAAGAGGACATTTGATAGAGGTATTCAAAATCATGAAGGGTCTGGACAGAGCAGATAGGGAGAAACTGTTCCCACTTGTGAAAGGATCAAAAACAAGAGTGCCAAGATTTAAAGTAATAGGTAAAAGAAGCAAAAGCGAGGAAAATTTTTTCACGCAGCATGTGGTTAAGGTCTGGAATGTAGTGCCTGAGAGTGTGGTGGAGGTAGGTTCAATTGAGGCATTCGGCAGATAATTAGACAGTCATATGAAAAGGAAGAATGTGTAGGGTTACAGGGAGAAGGCAGGGTGTGGCAGTGGGTGAAATGCTCATTGGGAGTGTCGATGCAGACACGATGGGCCGAATGGCCTCCTTCTGCGCTGTAACAATTCTGTGATTCTGTGAAATTGTCTCCTCTATAAAAAAAAGCATGACCAACCAAAATAAGCGTCCAATACCATTTCCAAAGCTACAATGCCAGCACTAGGATTGTATGTTCCTAGGCTTGGATGTCTATTTTGAAAAAAAGGGTTCGAATAAACAAAATAGGCAGTGCTTCTGAAGTTTCTGCATTATTCTTGAAACTAAAAATAGAATTAAAATCCTATTGTTAAAATTCAAGTTCAAAATATACCTGTTATTCCACGGACAATGCTCTACACTTCCAAAAATGCTCTTTTCTCCAATTCACTTCGAATTGAAACATTGCTAGAATTAAAAAAAAATAAGATGCACTCCTCAATCCCCATTCTTCTATCTCCCTTACCTGATGGCGGCGACTCTTACAGAGTTCAAAGTTACAAGGACACCTCATTATTCAGTGTAGATAGCAAGTGTCAACGGGCTATATGATTATGGGCATCCAAGCTGAGCATGATTTAGTCCTCACATGAGGCCTATTCATCAACACTTTCCAGCAACAGTCAGACAGTCATCAGAAGTAGAATATTTTGCCGTTTCTAGCCCAGGTCACCTGCAACACCCTAATCCTGCCTTTGCTGATAATCACAAACCAGGAATTTAACTTGGAACATTCTTGCATGTAATCACAAAAATTGAAAATGTATGACACAGAAGGAGGCCATTCGGCCCACTATGTTCTTGCCAGTCGACGAAGAACGACCGAGCCAAATCCCACCTTCTTGCACTCGGTCCGTAGCCCTGCAGGTCATGGTTCTTCAAATAGATATCCAAGTACTTTTTAATGTGGTTAGAGTTTCTGCCTCTATCACACGCCAACATCATCACCCTCTATAAAAACAAAGGTGACCGCGGTGACTGCAACAACTACCGTGGAATCTCCCTGCTCAGCATAGTGGGGAAAGTCTTTGCTCGAGTCGCTCTGAACAGGCTCCAGAAGCTGGCCGAGCGCGTCTACCCTGAGGCACAGTGTGGCTTTCGTGCAGAGAGATCGACTATTGACATGCTGTTCTCCCTTCGTCAGATACAGGAGAAATGCCGTGAACAGCAGATGCCCCTCTACATTGCTTTCATTGATCTCACCAAAGCCTTTGACCTCGTCAGCAGACGTGGTCTCTTCAGACTACTAGAAAAGATCGGATGTCCACCAAAGCTACTAAGTATCATCACCTCATTCCATGACAATATGAAAGGCACAATTCAACATGGTGGCTCCTCATCAGAGCCCTTTCCTATCCTGAGTGGTGTGAAACAGGGCTGTGTTCTCGCACCCACACTTTTTGGGATTTTCTTCTCCCTGCTGCTTTCACATGCGTTCAAATCCTCTGAAGAAGGAATTTTCCTCCACACAAGATCAGGGGGCAGGTTGTTCAACCTTGCCCGTCTAAGAGCGAAGTCCAAAGTACGGAAAGTCCTCATCAGAGAACTCCTCTTTGCTGACGATGCTGCTTTAACATCTCACACTGAAGAATGCCTGCAGAGTCTCATCGACAGGTTTGCGTCTGCCTGCAATGAATTTGGCCTAACCATCAGCCTCAAGAAAACGAACATCATGGGGCAGGATGTCAGAAATGCTCCATCCATCAATATTGGCGACCACGCTCTGGAAGTGGTTCAAGAGTTCACCTACCTAGGCTCAACTATCACCAGTAACCTGTCTCTAGATGCAGAAATCAACAAGCGCATGGGTAAGGCTTCCACTGCTATGTTCAGACTGGCCAAGAGAGTGTGGGAAAATGGCGCACTGACACGGAACACAAAAGTCCGAGTGTATCAGGCCTGTGTCCTCAGTACCTTGCTCTACGGCAGCGAGGCCTGGACAACGTATGCCAGCCAAGAGCGACGTCTCAATTCATTCCATCTTCGCTGCCTTCGGAGAATACTTGGCATCAGGTGGCAGGACTATATCTCCAACACAGAAGTCCTTGAAGCGGCCAACATCCCCAGCTTATACACACTACTGAGTCAGCGGCGCTTGAGATGGCTTGGCCATGTGAGCCGCATGGAAGATGGCAGGATCCCCAAAGACACATTGTACAGCGAGCTCGCCACTGGTATCAGACCCACCGGCCGTCCATGTCTCCGTTATAAAGACGTCTGCAAACGCGACATGAAATCCTGTGACATTGATCACAAGTCGTGGGAGTCAGTTGCCAGCATTCGCCAGAGCTGGCGGGCAGCCATAAAGACAGGGCTAAATTGTGGCGAGTCGAAGAGACTTAGTAGTTGGCAGGAAAAAAGACAGAGGCGCAAGGGGAGAGCCAACTGTGCAACAGCCCCAACAAACAAATTTCTCTGCAGCACCTGTGGAAGAGCCTGTTACTCCAGAATTGGCCTTTATAGCCACTCCAGGCGCTGCTTCACAAACCACTGACCACCTCCAGGCGCGTATCCATTGTCTCTCGAGATAAGGAGGCCCAAAAGAGACCCTTCCAGGCAGGGAGTTCCAGGTCCCTACCACCATTCAGGTGAAAAAATGTTTCTTCATCGCCCCTCTAATTCTTCTCTCAATTACTTTAAATCTATGCCCCCTGTATTTAACCCCCCTGTTAAGATAAATGGGTCATCCCCATTTACTCTATTTAGGCCCCTTATAATTTTATACACCTCAATTAAGTCACCCCTCAGCCTCCTCTGTTCCAAGGAAAACAACTCTAGCCTATCCAATCTTTCCTCATAGCTAAAATTTTCCAATCCTGGCAACATCCTCATAAATCTTCTCCAGTGCGATTGCATCTTCCCTGTAGTGTTGTGACCAGAACTGTATGTAGTACTCAAGCTGTGGTCTAACTAGTGTTGTATATAGTTCTAGCGCAACCTTGCTGCTCTTCTATTCTGCGCTTCAGCTAATAAAAGAAAGCATGCCATCTCTTTTGGGCCTCCTTATCTCGAGAGACAATGGATACGCGCCTGGAGGTGGTCAGTGGTTTGTGAAGCAGCGCCTGGAGTGGCTATAAAGGCCAATTCTAGAGTGACAGGCTCTTCCACAGGTGCTGCAGAGAAATTTGTTTGTCGGGGCTGTTGCACAGTTGGCTCTCCCCTTGCGCCTCTGTCTTTTTTCCTGCCAACTATTAAGTCTCTTCGACTCGCCACATTTTAGCCCCGTCTTTATGGCTGCCCGCCAGCTCTGGCGAACGCTGGCAACTGACTCCCACGACTTGTGATCAATGTCACAGGATTTCATGTCGCGTTTGCAGACGTCTTTATAGCGGAGACATGGACGTCTGGTGGGTCTGAGACCAGTGGCGACCTCGCTGTACAATGTGTCTTTGGGGATCCTGCCATCTTCCATGCGGCTCACATGGCCAAGCCATCTCAAGCGCCGCTGACTCAGTAGTGTGTATATGCTGGGGATGTTGGCCGCCTCGAGGACTTCTGTGTTGGAGATACGGTCCTGCCACCTGATGCCAAGTATTCTCTGGAGGCAGCGAAGATGGAATGAATTGAGACGTCGCTCTTGGCTGACATACGTTGTCCAGGCCTCGTTGCCATAGAGCAAGGTACTGAGGACACAGGCCTGATACACTCGGACTTTTGTGTTCCGTGTCAGTGCGCCATTTTCCCACACTCTCTTGGCCAGTCTGGACATAGCAGTGGAAGCCTTTCCCATGCGCTTGTTGATTTCTACATCTAGAGACAGGTTACTGGTGATAGTTGAGCCTAGGTAGGCGAACTCTTGAACCACTTCCAGAGCGTGGTCGCCAATATTGATGGATGGAGCATTTCTGATGTCCTGCCCCATGATGTTTGTTTTCTTGAGGCTGATGGTTAGGCCAAATTAATTGCAGGCAGCCGCAAACCTGTCGATGAGACTCTGCAGGCACTCTTCAGTGTGAGATGTTAAAGCAGCATCGTCAGCAAAGAGGAGTTCCCTGATGAGGACTTTCCGTACTTTGGACTTCGCTCTTAGACGGGCAAGGTTGAACAACCTGCCCCCTGATCTTGTGTGGAGGAAAATTCCTTCTTCAGAGGACTTGAACGCATGTGAAAGCAGCAGGGAGAAGAAAATCCCAAAAAGTGTGGGTGCGAGAACACAGCCCTGTTTCACGCCACTCAGGATAGGAAAGGGCTCTGAGGAGGAGCCACCATGTTGAATTGTGCCTTTCATATTGTCATGGAATGAGGTGATGATACTTAGTAGCTTTGGTGGGCATCCAATCTTTTCTAGTAGTCTGAAGAGACCACGTCTGCTGATGAGGTCAAAGGCTTTGGTGAGATCAATGAAAGCAATGTAGAGGGGCATCTGTTGTTCACGGCATTTCTCCTGTATCTGACGAAGGGAGAACAGCGTGTCAATGGTCGATCTCTCTGCACGAAAGTCACACTGTGCCTCAGGGTAGACGCGCTCGGCCAGCTTCTGGAGCCTGTTTTGAGCGACTCGAGCAAAGACTTTCCCCACTATGCTGAGCAGGGAGATTCCACGGTATTTGTTGCAGTCACCGCCATAAGCCTTCTTTAACCACCTCATGGACCTGTCCTGCTACCTTTAAGGATCTATGGACATACACTCCAAGGCCCCTCCGTTCCTCTACAGTACTCAATATCCTCCCATTTATTGTGTATTCCTTTGCCTTGTTGCACCTCCCAAAATGCATCACCTCACACTTCTCCAGATTGAATTCCATTTTCCACTTTTCTGCCCAACTGACCAGACCACCTATTTCTTCCTGCAGTCTGAAGCTTTCCTCCTCTGTCAACCACACGGCCAACTTTTGTATTATCTGCAAACCTCTTTATCATGCCCCCTAAATTTGAGTCTAAATCATTAATATAATCTGCAAAAAGCAAAGGACTGAGTACTGAGCCCTGCAGAACCCCACCGGTGACAGCCTTCTCTTTGCAAAAACACCAATCAACCTTACCCTTAGCTTCCTGTCACTAAGCCAATTTTGGATCCAATTTGCCACTCTCCCTTGATCCCAAGGGCTTTTACTTTTTTGACCAGCCTGTCATCTAGGACCTTGCCAAAGCCTTGCTAAAATGCTTGTCGACCACAAGCACCACCCTGCCCTCATCAATCCAACTTGTCACCTACTAAAAAAAAATTCTAATAAGTATTTACTCATTCAGGGGAGTCTAGCAAAATATACCTTATTTTAATCTTCCTTGAAAATTTTTAGTTCTCTCCACCTCCATATCACACCAAGTTGCCCAGTTAAGTTAGTGTGTTGGTAACCTGCTCACAATCTACCGACCACTATCAGTATGCAAGAGACCTCACCCCACTTTGCCTCCTGATGGAATGTCGAAACACAGGAACAGGATTAGGCCATTCAGTCCATCGAGCCTAATCTACTATCTTGTTTGTCCATGGCTGTTCTTTCTAATCTCAATTCCTTGCCCTTTCTCTACAACTTAATACCCTCACCTCCAGGGTAAGTATCTATGTTGCTTTTAAACACATGAACTTATTCTACATCTATGACTTTCTGGGGCACCACATTTCACATTGTCACAAGCCTGTCTATGAAGAACTATGTCCTGGATTCACTTTTAATCAGGTTAGCTCTAATTTTAAAATTAAGTTCCTTTATTCTGGATTTTCCTATTAAGAGAGAGAGCTGTTCCTGTTATACCCTGTCAGTTCCCTTATTTATTTTAAGCACCTTTTAACCTGCTTGTTGCCAGGCATCTCTCTCATACCACCACCAAAAACTGACACTGAGGATTGAAGGGACAATCCGATATCCTACCAATCTGCCCTGTGGCACTGAAATAGCAACATATTATTATAAATGGAAGATTGCCCTTTACACACATGCATACACCCTGCAGGTTGGAGGCCACTGAATGTATAAAGCATCGAATATCAAATACCTCATTTTCTATTCAGCATCAGATAGAATGTTATGCGGACACTGTGTATTTTCCCAAAATACCACTCTCCTCTGGCATGCCTGAAGTCGTAGAATACTGGGAAACTCTAGCCCTTACATTTTCATGCCTTACCTCTTCCAGTATCCACTTCTGCTTTGTTTCACTGAAATCAATTTAAAATCACTTGGAGTGTTAATGAAAATAATATGCAAAAAATTCAACGCAAAATCAGTAACCTTAGATTCAACATGGAAATGAATAAAGCATTAAGCACTTAAGTGTTCAACAACCAGCAACACTATTGTTTGCAGATCAGGTGAAATCAAAATATGGACCTTTTCTGCACTGAGTTAGTTGCAACTGCATTTCTCCAGATGAAGTCAAAGAATTTTGACCTACACTAGTGAGTTATTAAAAACTACAAAGTGGCTTCCTGTAGAATTAAGCAGGCTATATTTTGCAAAGGAAAGCCACCATGCTGTTAGCAGCTGTGTTATTTCAGACTGAGAATGAAGCCAGTTCTCTCTAGTTAAACAGTCGGCCCCCCTACTGAGAACCAGCAGCTGCAGTCGCCTTGTATAGAACCAAAGCCCTCGTGGTGAATTAGGGGAGTCAGAGAGAGAGGGCAAAAGCAAGCCAGCTGTACAGGAATATCAGGCATACCAGAAGGCTTCCGAAAGAACTGTTTCTAAGTTGGCAAAACATATCACTCCATGGAAGCTGTGGTATGAATGTATAATATAGTTTATATCCAGCAGGTCATAACTCACTTCCTCAGCAATTTTAGATTCATAAACAAAAATTAATTCAAGAATTTTATTCAGATTTTTCATATGGACTCAGTACAAGGACTGGTGCATGGAATGTGTTTTAACTAGTACAAACCAGAATTTTCAGGATCCCCCATGCCCACTGTTATCTTCCCCTCCCTTAACGGTGCTAATTCCTTGCTGGGGTACAATTTCATAGCAGCTACCCTCTGTTCACACCTCAATCATCCTTATTCATGTATGACCAGAGACAGTGCATGTCAGCAGTTTGTTCGATCCTCTGCTCAACCAAATGTGTGCACAAGCGCCTTTTCCAGAAGAGGTCACGGGACAATGATCAGAGGTGGGAATGCTGACTGATATTTCCTATCCTCAGTTAATGGGCACTGAAAATTGTAGCACCCTTTTGTTTACCCTGGATAAAATCAATTACTTCAGCAGAGACCAAACGAATTTTTAAAAGTAAATGATGCAACCTATCTCATACCAACAGAGCAAATCCAGCTTAAAATAAAATATAGAAAAAAGTAGTACAAAACACCACAGTTAAATTCAACTTTTTTGACAATCAAATTCTGCACATTTTAACCCATATTTACTTATAACCAGCTTTACTATGTTGATCAATTCGCTGCGTGAATGAAGTCATTATGGTCACAAATCGACAGGTAATTCAGCACCTCCAGAGCTTTCTCCAGGGGAATTAGGTCAGATAGTTCGGGCTACAGCATTACCCATCTCTGACCACCCTCCAAACGCTGTTGATTCAACACTGCCAGTACAGGTGGGCTGAATTTACTTGCAAGCTGCATACTGATTTTATTTTTGAAAAGTCATTGCCATTTAATTGCCAATAAATGGCAAAAGCAAATTCTGATCAATTTCCACTTACAAAACTGATGAAACCCAGCTGCACTAAGTGACAGAAAATCCTGCATGATTATTATTATTTTCAGGTACTTCTGGTACGATCTTACAAATGCAAGGTTTTGTTGATACATAAACAACAAGATGAATTAGAATTAAAATATGTATGAGCAAGATTTAACTGTACAATTGAATTAACTGAGCCCGAGTAGCACTGTTTTACTGCATATTCACTGTACTGTGAAATAAACTCGCTTAACAACTCGTACCTGGCATTGTCTCAGCAAATGTTTACTTGGTTTACCTTTGGAGTGATGACTGAAGCATAGGCATGCCAAAGAAAGACAATAGTATCTGGCTCAGGACACAAGGGGATACTATTGTTATAACCTTGGGTTTATCTGGAGATGCAAAATGGATCGGGTCCGGAGTGACACAATGTTTAAACCTCTGGATAAAGATGGGAAAAACGTACCCAATGTTGCCCTCATCTTGATGATCACCTTCGTGTGCGGCTGCATCAAGCTGTGTGTACAGCCCCAGTACGCAAACACCAAGTGCCACTACGTGCTGAGGTTCTATCTGTCCCCGGTGTTGCGAAGGATGGGTCTGGCCACATTGCCGTGGAACGCTCCATCCAGTTGGACCGTGCCGTACCACCTATCCTTCGTGGAAAAGTTTGTGCAGAAAAATACCTTTGACCATCAATCCATTTGGCAGTGGTCTGCACGGAATGTCCTCAAGGCTCTACGGGAAAAGGAGATGGTGGATCCTGTCAGGTGGTTCCCTGAGCAGACTGCCAAAGTCATTTGGCAGAATGCCTCATCACCAGAACTTTCAAACAAGCACCAAGACGTAGCCTGGCTGGTGGTGAGAAGGGCCCTCCTCATCAGATCCTTCCTGCATGCCCGGAATCTCACCACCTCTGCACGCTGCCCCCGAGGTGGCTGTGATGGCAAGAGACTGTTGCCCACCTCCTTCAGGAATGTGCCTTTGCAAAGCAGGTGTGGAAAGAGATGCAGTGGTTTTTGTCGAGGTTCATCCCAAGCAGCTCTGTAACACAGGAGTCTGTGCTCTACAGGTTGTTCCCAGGGATGCACACCGAGACAAACATCAACTGCTGCTGGAGGACCATCAATTCGGTGTAAGTCGCTCTTTGGTCTGCCCGAAACTTGCAGGTCTTCCAGCGCAAAGCGTTGTCCACGACCAAATGTTGCAGACTGGCACATTCCAAGGTTCAGGACTACGTGCTGAGGGACGCAGTAAAGCTTGGTGCAGCTGCCACAAAGGCTCAATAGGGAAAGACCACTATGTAAGGTCCTCCCACCATAGTGAACTGAGGGGCTGGACCTATGTGAAACCCCCTCGGGCTGTATACACCAGATATGGGTTTGCTGTAAAATGTACATGGCATGTAAAATGGAATGGAAGGGTTGTGAGGCAACTCACTCCTGTAACGAACAAAACTGATTACCTTTGCACTTTCTGAAATGTCAACTTGATGCTGTTTTGAACTGTTTTGTAATGTATTTTTCAATAGATTTTTATAAAGTATATTTTTTGATAAAAGGGGTTACACCACCATACAAGTAAATATACAATAGAAGAGTCAATTCTCACAAAAGTTGAGACTGTTTACGAGAGCTATTGAACCTGATAAGGTAGCTATAGCAAACCTCAATTTTTAACATGGAACTATGGATTTAAGGAGACAGCTAAAAGCTTACAGAAAGAGTCTGGCAGAGATGGCACTTGGGCTGATCAGTGGTAAATGAAGCTGAAAAAAAGATTTAGCATTTATATAACACCTTTCATGACCTCAGGATGTTCCAAAGCACTTTAACAGCCAATGAAGTACTGAACATCAACAAATGCAAACTATTACACAGTAAGTAAAAGTAGTAAAACTTAGATGCAGAAGTACACTATGGGATGAATAGAACTTGGCAAAGAAGAAATTAAAAGAGAATGAGGTATGTTGGTTAGTCATAGAAAATAGGGGCAGGAGTAGGCCATTTGGCCCTTCGAGCCCGCTTCGCCATTCATTATGATCATGGCTGATCATCCAACTCAGTAACCTGTTCAAGCTTTCGCCCCTACATTATTCACTATGTTCAAACAATCAAAGAAAGCAATAAACAAAGCAGATAGTATGCAGAATATAGTGAACAATCTTTTCAGCTCAAATTTTTATAAATCATATTAACATTAAACAGGACTGTGGTCAGGTTACACCTGGAGTAAAGAATACATGACATCCGTGCTGCAGTATTTGGGGGCATCCATATGAAATATGAAGATCAAGGCTGATCGGTGTTGGAGGGCTAAGTAATGGGGATGACTGGGGCTCTTCAACCTTGAAAAAGGATGCATCAGAGGGGATAGGTCACTAGAATAACTGGTGGAGAGCAGAACACTGGACTCGCAAGAAACAGCTAGAATGCATAATGCAGGCATGGTGGACTTGATGTATTAGAGGGTGAAATCAAATAGGCCAAAGGATTGTCCTCATTTGCAGAGGAGCCAATCTCTCTGGATTACTGCTTAGTCTTTCACTACAACTATTATCACTTCCTTCACCTTTTGTTCTGTGACATCTCTGTCGTTAAGCTCTCCTGCCCTCTGCCCTATCACACACCTTCCCTTTTGTTCTTCTCCCCCTCCCCACCCCCAAATTTCACTTGCTCAAAGCCCACGACATTTCTAACTTTTGCCAGTTCTGATGAAAGGCCACAGACCTGAAACATTAACTCTGCTTCTCTCTCCACAGATGCTGCCAGACCAGCTGAGTAGATTAGATTAGATTATTAGAGATACAGCACTGAAACAGGCCCTTCGGCCCACCGAGTCTGTGCCGAACATCAACCACCCATTTATACTAATCCTACATTCCTACCAAACATCCCCACCTGTCTCTATATTTCCCTACCACCTACCTATACTAGTGACAATTTATAATGGCCAATTTACCTATCAACCTGCAAGTCTTTTGGCTTGTGGGAGGAAACTGGAGCTCCCGGAGAAAACCCACGCAGACACAGGGAGAACTTGCAAACTCCACACAGGCAGTACCCGGAATCGAACCCGGGTCCCTGGAGCTGTGAGGCTGCGGTGCTAACCACTGCGCCACTGTGCCGCCCACTTCCAGTACTTTCTGTTTTTTATATTAGGCCTTCAGTACTGCACTGAGGTCTCAGCAAGGATTGTTTGCTGAAGTTCCTGGAGTGGGGTTTGAATCCAGAGCCATATCAGATACAATAATCTACCACTGAGACCAACTAAGACAGGGGTTGAAGCGCATTAAGGTGGATAAATCCCCAGGGCCTGATCAGGTGTATCCTAGGATGCTTTGGGAAGCAAGGGAGGAGATTGCTGGGGCCCTGGCAGAGATTTTAGTATCATCGTTAGCCACGGGTGAGGTACCAGAAGCCTGGAGGATAGCTAATGCTGTGCCTTTATTTAAGAAGGGCAGCAGGGATAAGCCAGGGCTGGTGAGCCTTACATCAGTGGTGGGAAAGTTATTGGAACAGATTCTGAGAGACAGGATTTATATGCATCTGGAAGGCATGGTCTGATTAGGGATGGTCAGCCTGGCTTTGTGCGTGGGAAATCATGTCTCACGAATTTGATGGAGTTTTTCGAGGAGGTGACCAAGAGGATTGATGAAGGCAGGGCAATGGATGTTGTCTCCATGGTCTTTAGCAAGGCCTTTGACAAGGTCCCGCATAGTAGGCTGGTCCAGAAGGTTCGAACACATGGGATCCAGGGTGAGCTAGCAAATTGGATACAAAATTGGCTTGGTGATAGGAGGCAGAGGGTGGTAGTGGAGGGTTGTTTTTCAGATTGGAGGCCAGTGACCAGTGGTGTGCCGCAGGGATCGGTGCTGGGCCCTCTGTTGTTTGTCATATATATTAATGACTTGGATGTGAATGTAAAGGGCATGCTTAGCAAGTTTGCAGATGACACCAAAATTGGTGGTATAGCAGACAGTGAAGAAGGTTGTCGAAAGTTACAATAGGAAAGAGATCAACTGGAAAAGTGGGCAAGGGATTGGCAAATGGAATTTAACGCAGACAAGTGCGAAGTGATGCATTTTGGGAAGTTAAACCAGGGCAGGACATATACAGTGAATGGCAGGGCCCTGGGAAGTGTTGTTGAGCAGAGAGACCTTGGGGTGCAAGTACATAGTTCCCTGAAAGTGGCAACACAGGTAGACAGGGTGGTGAAGAAGGCGTATGGCATGCTTGCCTTCATCAGCCGAGGCACTGAGTATAAGAGTTGGGACGTCATGTTACAGTTGTACATAACTTTGGTTAGGTCGCATTTGGAGTACTGTGTGCAGTTCTGGTCGCCGCACTACAGGAAAGATGTGATTAAGCGAGAGAGGGTGCAGAAAAGATTCACAAGGATGTTGCCTGGTTTGGAGGGCTTGGGTTGCAAAGAGAGATTGGATAGGTTGGGTCTGTTTTCCCTGGAGCGAAGGAGGCTGAGAGGGGACATGATAGAGGTATATAAAATTATGAGAGGCATAGATAGGGTAGATAGCCAGAGTCTGTTTCCCATGGTAGGGGTGACTAAAACTAGAGGGCATAGATTTAAGGTGAGAGGGAGGAAGTTTAAAGGGGATCAAAGGGGTAAATTTTTCACACAAAGAATAGTGGGTATCTGGAATGAGCTGCCTGAGGAGGTGGTGGAGGCAGGAACAGTGGCGACATTTAAGAGGCATCTGGACAGGTACTTAAATGAGCAAGGCATAGAGGGATATGGAATTAATGCAGACAGATGGGATTAGTATAGATAGGCATTATGGTCAGCATGGACGCGGTGCGCCGAAGGGCCTGTTTCTATGCTGTACGACTCTATGACTCTAGGGGTCTGCAACTTGTGGCTCTGGAGCCGCATGCGGTTCTTTAACTTTTTAAAAATTCTTTCATGGGATGTGGAAATGGCTGGTGAGGCCAGCATGTATTGCCCATCAATAATTGCCCTCGAGAAGGTGGCGGTGAGCTGCCTTCTTGAACCACTGCAGTCCATCTGGTGTAGGTACACCCATAGTGCTGTTAGGAAGGGAGCTCCAGGATTTTTGATCCAGCAGCAGTGAAGGAACAGCGATATATTTGCAAGTCAGGATGGAGTGTGACTTGGACATGAATTTGCAGGTGGTTGTGTTCCCATGCGTCTGTTGTCCTTGTTCTTCTAGGTGGAAGAGGTCGCGGGTTTGGAATGTGCTGACAAAGGAGGTGTGGTGATTTACTGCACTGCATCTTGTATATGGTGCACACTGCTGCCACTGTGATTGGTGGTGGAGGGAGTGAATATTCAAGGTTTTGAATGGGCTGCTGATCAAACGGGCTGCTTTGTCTTGGATGGTGTTGCACTTCCTGAGTGTTGTTGAAACCCCACTCATCCAGACAAGTGGAAAGTATTCCATCACACTCCTGACTTGTGCCTTGTAGATAATGGACAGGCTTTAGGGAGTCGGGTGGGTTACTCGCGCACAATTCCCAGTCTCTGACCTGCTCTTGTAGCCACAGTATTTATGTGGCTGTTCCAGTTCAATTTCTGATCAATGGTAACCCCCAAGATGTTGATAGTTGATCTCATTTGCAGCTCCCAACCATTTCCAGTTGGATCGCATTAACGTGAAAAAAACTTTTTAAAAATTGTCAAGAAAAGTAACAGCTGTGTTTTTATTGTGGGGATTAAAAGCTAATCATTATGCTGCACTTGATGGGTTCAAATGATTATTTTAACGAAAAACATCATCACGGTCTAAATAAACCTGCTCAAATGGTATAGCTACACATGGTTATAGATAATGCCTTTGGTTCAAAGAACAGGTTTTATGGTTGCGATCTTTATTGTTTCTAATATAGCTGAGACGATAAATTATTCTGAATGTGCTATTGGAAGCTTTTTTTAATCATGAGAATCAATAGTCGAAAAAATTGTCTTAATTCTATGTATCTTAAGTTATAATTTGTTTTAAAGATGACTTTACTAACAAAATTATAGTTTAAAAAAGACAAAAATGTGATAATTTAGAGTTAGGTCTATTTTAATTTCGATTTTTTTTCTATTGATACATAAATTCAATACATGTACATATGCAAATTATGCATTCTACCAGAAACACTTGGCAATTTGCCAAGTATTTGGTTTAGAAATGCTAAATTTTTGTGCTGTGGCTCCCAATAGTTTTTATTTTTGGCAATTTTTTTTTTCATGACTCTTCAGGTAAAAAAGATTGCTGACTCCTGAACTAAGACATCAGCTATTATCAATGATATAGCACCATCAATATACTAATATGACCAAAGTGCTTCACAGGAGCATAATCAGTCAAAAATTGACACTGAGCCAAAAAGGAAAAACTGTTTCCTTTAACTAATGGTTCAAGGACTAGGGGACACAGACTGAAGGTTTTGGGCAAGAGATGCAAGGGGAATGTGAGGAAGAACGTTTTTATGCAGCGGAACCCTGGAACTCAATGCCCACAAGGGAAAGGGAGACAATCAATGACTCCCAAAGGAAGTTGATTGGTTACCTGAGGAAAATAGTCCTGCAGAACTATGGGGATTGTGCGGGGGTGTGGGACAGACTCCTTCTGTGTCATAAATGACTTTACAATGCTACCTCCTCATTGCATTGAATAAATAACATTTTTAATCATATTTTAAAAAGGCAATGACTAGGATAGGTGATTTTGTTCAGGAAATTTCACTGAAAATCAAAGCACAGTTACCGAGAAATTGCTACAATTGTCGGGATACTTTTTTTTCTTCTTTGGCCTCCTTATCTCGAGAGACAATGGATACGCGCCTGGAGGTGGTCAGTGGTTTGTGAAGCAGCGCCTGGAGTGGCTATAAAGGCCAATTTTTTTTATAGGCCTAGCTTTTCTCATGTCTTTGCTTGGCTTGTCCCACCCATTCTAACAATTTACAGTAATTCCCAGCTGGTTACTGTAACAGCTGCTTGTATAGTCTACAAGTGATCAACTACTCCAAAGATTACAGTGCGTGAGCAGAACATGTTTTTTTATTCGCCCATGGGGTGTGGGCATCGTTAGCTAGGCCAGTGTTTATTGCGCATCCCTAATTGCTCTTGAGAATGTGGTGGTGAGCTGCCTTCTTGAGTTGCTGCAGGTGCACCCACAATGCTGTCAGGAAGAGAGGATTTTGACCCAGCAACAGTGAAGGAATGGCAATATAGTTCTAAGTCAGGATGGTGTGTGGCACGGAGGGGAATTTGCAGGTGGTGGTGTTCCTATGCATCTGCTCCCCTTGTCCTTCTAGGGGGTTGAGGTCGCGGGTTTAGAAGGCACTGTCAAAGGAGCCTCGGAGAGTTGCTGCAGCGCATCTTATAGATGGTACACACTTCTGCCACTGTACGTTGGTGATGAAGGGAGTGAATGTTGAAGTGGTGGATGGGGTACTAATCAAGCGGTCTGCTTTGTCCTGGATGGTGTCGAGCTTCTTGAGTGTTGTTGGAGCTGCACCCATCCAGGCAAGTGAAGAGTATTCTATCACACTCCTGACTTGTGCCTTATAGATGGTGGACAGACATTGGGGAGACAGCAGGTGAGTTACCAACCATACAGCCAGCAGTTACAGTAACCAACTGGATAACTCTCTGGGAGAGTTGGAAACATGCTGCTGATTGAAAAGTGAAATATTAGCCATAGCAAAACCTGGACGTTGCATTGTAGCGCAAAATTAACAGAATTCACTGTACGATGGTGTACCCAACCTAGTGAATGAGGAGAAGCAACAGATGAATTTTTTAAAAATTAGCAGCTGGAGTCCTTGAAATAAATTATTATGGCCACATCAGTTGCAAAGTCACTATGTGAAATTAGATGCAATCCAAGGAAAATTAGGATGAGAATTTGGAAAATGAGAGCACCAAAATATGCAATAATTTCAAATCTGAAGAACTCTCCCAGTCATGAAATCCATCAGCTCTGACTGCATTAGGATAATGGCAGCAATGACTGCAAAACAGCATGCTTTAAGTTTCACAGCTGGAAGAGCACCACCTACTGCTCCAAATAGAACTGGTATTATAGTCGATTAATATAGTTCTTATATACAGTTCTAAAATTTGATGGATAGACAAGGTGTATGCTATTTAGGTTGTGAATTTAGGTTAACGGAGGACCAGATGGGGACTTTCTTTACCAATAACAGCAAATTGAGAGCGTTCAGTCATAGTTAGTTAGTTAGAGATACAGCATTGAAACAGGCCCTTCGGCCCACCGAGTCTGTGCTGACCATCAACCACCCATTTATACTAATCCTACACTAATTCCATATTCCTACAACATTCCCACCTGTCCCTATATTTCCCTACCACCTACCTTTACTAGGGGCAATTTATAATGGCCAATTTACCTATCAACCTGCAAGTCTTTTGGCATGTGGGAGGAAACCGGAGTACCCGGAGGAAACCCACGCAGACACAGGGAGAACTTGCAAACTCCACATAGGCAGTACCCAGAATTGAACCCGGGTCGCTGGAGCTGGGAGGCTGCGGTGCTAGCCACTGTGCCACCCCATGGTGTGAATAACCCAAAACTTGTCTCGTCATAAAAGTTTTACCTTAGTATAAGTGATTGGAACATTTATGATGTGGCTGAAATCTGGCTTCCAACCACAGAACTGTTATGGGGATATGCTCACATCACTTTTATCAAATCACTGAAGTTAGAGAACAGAAGCCGGCCATTTAACCCAACCAGCTGTAGCCTGTACGAGCTCGTCAACTGAAGCCATCTACCTTAATTCCATCTCCTTGTCCTTTCACTTCATCCATTTGAAGTTGCTTATCAAATACTTAGCTACATTTCTTTTAAGACAATATATTCCATGTCTCAATAGCCCCTCATAAAAAAAAGTTCTGTGTTAAAAAAAATTGTAACTTCCTCCCTATGTTGTTATAGTGATAATCCTCAGTTTATGCCTCTTCACCAACCAGTGGAAACAATGTTTCAAATAATTTCTATCCATTTGGCTACATTCCCTTTAATTCCATCTGCCTTAACTTTCATTAATATCCCTTTATCTATACACACTGGTTTCTTCAAATTTAAATTGAAGTATGACTTCCTTTTTACAAATCTATCTGACCATTTGTGATTATCCAATGTCTCTTCAAGTGTTCATTTCACCAATTTCATCTCTTGACTAAATTTAAATCCAAGTGTTTTAAAAGAAAATACATAAATGTGAAATCACTGATGGCTTATTGCATGTGTGTACTGGACAGTGATGTGCTGGGCTATACAAATCAAAAGTATGCAGTTGAATCCTCTGGTCTTCAAGAAGTTTGTTGATCTCAAGCCATCGTCACATGATAAGCATCTTTCCAGCAGGAGTTGTGTATGGAAGTTGAGGAAGGACAATGTCAGACTTGGCTGTTGTACTCAGTAAGCTGCTGATATGGGCTACATAGTTCTAATTGCTTTAACATATCACTTACATGAAGGACTGGAGGGCTACTAAGGTTATTGCCTTAAAAAGGAAAATTGGAGGGGGGTGGGGGGAGGAATAAATGTCATTTGTTTGGAATTTATGGTAGATATAAGAAGCTCCAAAGACAGGTATACAAAGGCTTCTATTTTTCTCAGTCAACATCATCTTTCCCTGAAAAAATCTACTCCCAACTCTTTCACCCTTCCTGCCTACCTCCCCATCTCCAGCCTTCCAGTTTCCTCTAAAGTACTAGCAGCTTGCCACTGCCTTGCAATTGTACTCCAAGCTCTGCCACCAGCGTCTATTTGAGACACCACAATCAGGCCTTCACCCACAGCACCCGGTCCTTGCTGGTCAGTCACAAACTATATTGTATGGCTGTGACAGTAGCTTGTCCCTTTTCATTCTCCTGCAACTTCTCCATCCTCCTGAAATGTTTTTCTCCCGCAGTCATTTGTGCAACTGAAGAATCTTTTCAGCAAATAACATTTTGGGATACAATACATGAGAAATTTTAGACATGATGTGGTAAGTGTTGCAAGCTTGGATGGAACACTTAACTATGGACTTATGGTTACCAAAGCTCTCCAGCACTGTGGTTTTCCTTGTGTCATTTTTGGGTCTGTTGTCGACTAAGTGATAGAGACTGATTGCTATGATTAGTCAATAACTCCTCATGATTGTATCATGCAAGTACCAGGATGGTAGAAGATGAACTAGATGGACCTTGGTCTTTTTTGTCCACCAATTCCTGTGTTGACCTTCTGTGGCATTGTTCATTCATGGTTCACAAAATAATTATGAATGAGGGAGACTATTCAGCCCATCTTAGTTCATCCATCCAGAAAGATTTAAACCCCTAAATTTCACCATCAAATTATTTCTTAAAAGATTCTATTGTTTCTCCCTCCACTGCTGCCATGTTTCATGATTTTTTGACCATTTTTCCTTTTCAGTGTAGATTCTGTAAAGCACTGGCAGGCATCTACCCACAAGCGGGAAGTGGTAAAATAATGCAAGCTGTTGCTTTCATGAGGAAGGCTTTCATTAGATATTTACAATGTTCATTTATCAATGATACAGTCTTCTTAACTTTTGAGATAAAAGCGGCATTCCAAATACGCACTGACTATCCAAAACACCTCATCACCGGTGTCAAATATAACCTGCAGGGAATGTGGAAATACCAGCACTGCCCCCAATAGAAATTAACGAAAACAATTCACTAATGAGCTTTATCTCTGCTCCAGAAACCTCACGGCGATGGGTCAGCCTCATAAGCCTCGTCTCTATAGATATGGTTAACTACTAAGTGTAGTTGCATCATCCTGCTTTAAAAGCAACGCATTAACAACACATACACATACCCATACCCAAGAATGCTGAAAATGGCAATAAAACACAATTTCCATAAACTCACCCATCACAGCCAAGTCTCCTTTAACACAATAACTACGGCAGATAGTCAAACATTTCCAACAGCTGCTGATAATGTTCCCACTGCCTGATGGGATCAGCTTGACTGTGTCTAAGTGTCGACATCAGAGTAATTAAAAAGTTCACATATATGTTTAACAGTGTATGACCACATTTGGATCTTTATCACTTGTTAATGAAAGGAAGCATATCAAATTCTCTACTATTGTGTGCGTAAGACTTCAGCCTGCATGCATAGAAGAAGCCTAGTTAATCAGACCTATTTAAAGAAATATAATGAATTCCCCAGTTAAGGAGAGCTGGAATTAATAGAACAGCATTTAAATGCCAAGTTATTAAGTACAGCACTAAAAGTAATTTTGATGCCTCATATTATTATTTAAACTCTTAGTCATCCATGTTCACTCTTTTTTGCTGAAATGCCAGGAAGAATGACTGCACAAACACTGGGAAATAAAGTTGATATTCCCCCTGGCAGAGGCCTACCCTGCACACGAATGTTGAAACACAAAGGTCAACCTGATCTATCCATTCATATACCAGTCATTTTCATATAATAAGGAAGAAATCCTGGATTGTTACGGCCAGGTGGTAAGGGGTGTGGGTGGTTCCCACTGTTCAACTCCCAATTGACTGTAGCGAGTGTTTTTGTTACTAGGGTTTTAACCCTTTTTGTTTTATTTGTCAAATAAACAGAGACCGATAGGTTTCCTTGTAGGTTTAACACAGAATATTAACTATTTATTGAGCAATATGCATTCCCAAAATAGTTGCAAACGACCCACACACACATTCACTCACACACACACACAAAAGAGATAACGAGGAAAAAAGGTAAGTGGTTTGAAGTGAGGTAGATGTTCAGGGTTCATGGTAAACCTGTTGAATCTTCTCAGAGGACAATTTCTATTTTAAATTTGCAGGCCTGGGTTGTTTGTAGATTTTTTTGTTATTTGAGATTTTAGTTGGGAGACGGTGATCACTTTCAGTTCTCTGCTGCACAAGTTGAAGTGTCGAATTCACAGCAGGGCACCCACTTTCACTTTTGCTGGAGATCTCAGCTGGACAGGCTTTTGGGGATGCTGTTCTGATTCTCTCTCCCTCCAAAGAGATACTCCTAAAGGTCAAAAATTCTCTCACGTTTTGCCTCTGCTGGGAGACGGAGAGCCCCCTCCCTGTGGTGACCAACAATGACCCAGGATGTGGCTACTTCACACTTTCTTTGTTTCAAAAGAACGCATTTAACTGAAAAGTGTCTCTTGATGGATTCAGGATGGGTGTAATTGACACCTCTTAGCTCAGAATGTATCCTTTTTCTCCTTACCAGACAGTAAGACAGTTTGAATAAACAAGGCCAGGTTATTTGACCTTTGGTGGCCATTTTTCCACACGTTGTCCACTTTTTGAAGGAAAAGTCTTTTTTTTTTAAGTAACTCTTCTGTTTGGGTTCTGTATTTAAATCGCTGCACTTCACGTGAGCGTGACAAGGTATATATGCCAGAGCTATGGCACCCTACTAAAAGTGACATTATTGACACCATCAGACAAGGCCCATGGAGTTTCAATGTTACTTTACAATTCTGTTGACATTGTTGGTGCACTGTATTAAATGTGTTTGGCTAACCCAGCCCCTCCACACCATGTCATGGTAGAAATACTGTGCTGCTACTAATAATGTAACAAAAAATATGATCACCTTGCACACACATAATTATTTACTAATCTTTCAGTAATAATAGGGGACCGTGTGAAACTTTCAAGAGAAATTCATTTCCTCAAAAGCATTTGACAATTTCTGGAGAGAGACAGGATGAGGGACATAATCATCATTCTCAACACAATATAATCACACGCAGGGAACATATGATTTACATTGTGTCATGTGTTTGCAAAAGTTGCTAAATTGTCAGAAAAAGCCAACTGGTTCACTAATATAATTTAAGAAAGGGAACTGGACCTCCCCTACTCATTCTGGCCCAGGTATGGTTCTTGTCACATACTACGTTGATTGACTCTTGATGCCCTCATGGCAACTAGGAGTGAATAATAAATACTGCCTTGCCAGTGTCATCCACATCCAACATACATCCAGAAGAAATCTTGTCAACGTAGCCAGTGTTCTTACCTGCAGCAGATGACAGCTTTACAAGACAAAGCCAGATCTAAAAACGAGCGACGAACCTCAAATGACAGTGCATAGTTCAACGTCTGTCCATCTATGATTAAGGCAAGTTCATTATCTTTGTTCAAGGATTCACCTAGGTCTTCACAATGGTGAGTAAGAGTTTCCCTGGTTGCCTAAAATAAAAACAAACATATCATCAAGAATCTTGACCGGCATCATATTTCCTGAGTCCATGGCGTTACGACAGAGGTGGGAGGAGTGCACTGTTTATTCTAGTTCTACCTCTCCACAGGTAACAACATATATTTAAATTTTTTCCCACTTAATGATACGGTCATAGACTCTGTTTTCCCAGAATAAAACACACCAACCAAGTTTCTTTAATAAACAACAAAATGATCAGGTTATTTTAAAACCAGTCTTAACCAGTAATGAAGTAAAGCATAAACACACAGATTGAAACATTAAAGTTCCCTTTTTACCTTAGCCCCTCACACTCACATATACCGGTTAGCCAGAAAAATAAAAGGGATTGTTGTTTAGAGCTGTCATAAAAAAAAGACATATAAACCACTTAGGCTGAATACGTGCTCATTCCTGAAGAAAAAACAGATGAGATATGTTGAGTTCCAAAATGGGCATACAGTTTTGCCTCCAAGTACATGTAGACGGGTCACTGGGATCTTCTAGAACAATTCTTTTCAGGCGGCGTTGAGAATTAATTTAGCAGGCTTTTCTTCAATGACAGGAGATAAGATGAATTGACACAGTGGACTTCTCAGGGTCTTTTAGAGAGGTGCTGGAAAGCTGAGCTGGATTGTGGTCCTTGAGAACACTCTTCTCTCCTTGGAAGTTCCCTCCTTCTTCCTCAGGCTTTTTAAAGAGATGGAACAGGCTGGGCTGAGCTGGGGTCCTTCAGTTTTATTTTTTAAAAACTCCCACCCCTTTTAAACTGATCATTCCCAACTCAAAACAATTCAAAAGTAAAGCCAGAAACAGAAAGTCCACCTTTTGACCTGTCACTTCTCTGCATACATCTTCATCAGTTACGAAGGTTTCTGTTCTATTTTTAACTTGAATCCTGCGACAATCAGTGAATGTTGTTATCAAACAAGTTCTTTCAGTGTCCTCTTGATGACCCCCTTGGAAAAAAAATGGTCCAATATTTCTTCAGTTTGACTATGAATTCCTCAAAAAATATATTTAACAAAAACAGAAGCACTTTCATAACAATGGTCATCACATCTACTGTTATTCCTGCTGCTATTCTCCTAATTGAACAACAGCCTGACCTGCATAAAATAGAACAAAAGTTGATCAGCCTTAATTTGAAGATTTAATGTGCATTTGACTGTTTAAAAAAAAGAGAAAATTAGGTAATGAAATGCTTATACTTGAAACATATTTGAGTTCTGAAGGGGGTAATTCAGAGGTTCCTGCTCCAATTGAAATGTTTTTATTTATAGAGGTCTGAACACTCCCTCCTCTGAATCCCATTCAATCTGAAATCAAAAGTTGCTTGCATGCTGCCTTGGAGCACTAATTGTAAAACTGTAGTGGGTAACTCTTGTTCTCAGTTTTCTTGCCTTTTCACTCTTTCTCTGACCTCTCTCCCTCACGTTCATCTCCTCATTCCCTAAACCAGTTTTTCATAATCTCATCAATGTTCATATGCTCCCAATGCGAGACAGGACTTACCACTGCTCCCTAGAACGTCTAGAACTGCTCTGTATGGTTATTGAGACATTTCAATAACATAATAATCGACATCCTACAGGTAGCAGTGACGTGCAGGAAAGAGCAATAGACAGATCAGATAACTTTGTTTGCCCGTATTTTTTTTTTCGAGCTGTGATCACAAAAGTAGGCTTTATTGCATCAGTTGTTAGTATAGGCTCAGCAATTTATCTGGGATGGGAGTAGCTTTGAAGTACCTTAGGAAAAGAGTCACATTTTAACAGAAAAACGTGAGCAGAAGAGAATGGTCACCACTAGAACAAAAAGCTCCAGTCCTTGAATTGGGATGAGAACTTTTTGATCTCGTCTAACAACTTGGAGAACAGCAGAAGATGGTGGATTAAAGCCCTACTTTCAGGACTTGATTACATAAAACTAATCTGACATTTCAATGAAGTACTGAGCAAGCACTGCATCATCAGAGGCGCTGTCTTTAAAGGGAGACATTAAACCTATTCCTGCAATTCAGGTGAGTGTTAAAGATCCCATAGCACCATTTGAAGAAGAGCAGGGAGTTCTGTTGGTGTCCTCAACTACATTCCTTCCTCAACCAACACCACCAAACACAGATTAACGGGCATGCATTACGTTGCTACTTGTGAGATATTGCTGTCCACATAATAATTGCTGTGTCCACCAACACACCAACAGCGACTGCATATCAAAGCAATTCACCGCATATGAAACACTTTGGAATGCCCCAAGACAGCTTTATAAATACAGACTCTTTTTTAAATTGACAGAAAATTTCTCTATTCAGGAAATTAAACACAAATAAGTAAACCTCTCTTTACTTCCCGCAACCACTATGTAACAAAAATTAATGAGACTTCAAAGACACTACACGGACTCTAGCTAACAATAATAAAAGACTTATGTTTCCCACCTGATAGCTGACAGATTAACAGATTAATTAGCAAAAGCTCAATTTCCTTTACACTACACAGACTCATTAGAAGCATTCTGGAGGAACAAGTGTGAGGTGATGTATTTTGGGAGGACTAACAAGGCAGGGAAATATACAATGGATGGTAGGACCCTTGGTAGTACAGAGGGTCAGAGGGATCTTGGTGTTCTTGTCCATAGATCACTGAAGGCAGCAGCACAGGTAAATAAGGTGGTTCGGAAGGCAGATGAGATGCTTGCCTTTATTAGCCGAGGCATAGAATATAAGGGCAGGGAGGTTATGATGGAGCTGTATAAAATGCTAGTTAGGCCACAGCTGCAGTACTGTGTACAGTTCTGGTCGCCACCTTATAGGTAGGATGTGATTGCACCAGAGAGGGTGCAGAGGAGATTCACCAGGATGTTGCCTGGGCTGGAGCATTTCAGCTATGAAGAGAGACTGGATAGGGTAGGGTTGTTTTCCTGAGAGCAGAGAAGGCTGAGGGGGGACCTGATTGAGGTATACAAAATTACGAGGGGCATAGACAGGACAAAAATTTTTCCCTTAGTGGAGGGGTCAATAATCAGGGGGCACAGATTTAAGGTAAGGGGCAGGAGGCTTAGAGGGGATTTGAGGAAAAATGTTTTCACCCAGAGGGTGGTTGGAATCTGGAATGCACTGCCAGAAGGGGTGGTAGAGGCAGGAACCCTCACAACATTTAAGAAATATTTAGATGAGCATAGCATACAAGACTACGGGCCAAGTGCTGGAAAATGGGATTAGAATAGATAGGTGCTTGATGGCTGGCATGGACACGATGTGCCGAAGGGCCTGTTTCTGTGCTATATAATTCTATGAGAAAAAGTGTAAACTTGGAATCTTAGGTTTTTACATTGTAAAAGAAAATAAAAATAAAGCCTACAGAAAAAAGTTACCAGTATTTTCGTTTACCAAAAGATCCATTTTAACAATGCTGCCTCCCAAGAGCCTTTTGCCTAAACACCAGCAATAGGAAGAAACTGGACAGAGCTCTCCATGCGGTCTGATGCACCATCGGAGGAATAGTCCTGCCTACCTGGACAACTGCAAGGTATGTGGCACGAAAGGGCACCGGTCAAGGCTGTGCTGGAGCTCTGATAGTGGAAAACTGGCCAGAAGTCACAGCAGACGAGGACCTGACAAGAAGCAGACACCACCTTGTGGCAGAAACGGGGATACATTCGCCAGAGGCCAAGCCAAACAAAGACATGACCACGAGATTGACAGTGACATGAACAACATACAGGGTCACTGAGGGTGAGCAAGCTTTTCACCCAGTAACCATTGCACACCATATGGATGTGGTTACACAGCAGGAAGCATTCACCACTATTGACATCATATGCCCAGAGAAGAATGGACAACTCACATTGTGACTCAAGATCAATACAGGGGCAAGTGCAAACATTTTGCTACTGAGAATAGCGAAGAACATGTACCTGGCGAGGTGGGAAGCCATGCTACAACCAATGAAGACAAGACTCACCGTATACAACAGTACACCAATCAACTGTGTGGGTACAGTAAGCTTGATGTGCAGGTATGGAACCTCTGTTTGGTCACCACAGGTTTTCTACATCATTGACACAAATGGTCCAGCAGTTGCAGGTCGACCGGCATGTAGCGAACTTCAAATTGTGACAATCCATGAGGTCAGCAGTATGCCAAAGACACACAACCAGAACAGATGTGACCCTACTGAGTCCATCCAAGATTTGCAAAGAATGGTATGTACAATCAAGTCCTTGATTAGGGGCAGAGATGCAACATCTTGTCCCATGACCAGAGTTTCCTTGACGCTTATAGTCAAGGAGAACAAGTTACAGGCCTGGGAGAGACAGTCCATAAGTCTTTGTAGCTGAGTTTCCATGTAAGCAACTAGCGCAGCACCATCAGCGTAGAGAAGTTCCAAGTCACCATCTCATGAAATCCTCTTCAATACAAGACAGGCTCCTAGCAAAACCAGAAAAGATGCAAACTACGCACGATAAGCATGCAGGTGTAGAATTACCACCATTACAGATAGGACAGAAAGTCAGGGTAATCCGTCCACAAGAAAACGTGTGGTTCCCTGCAGAAGTGTCCACAATCTGGAACGAACCAAGATCTTATGAATTAACCACCCCTAAGAAGAAACCGATGTCAGCTCAGGGAACTAGCTAACAACCCTGACAACCCTATTGCACCGAGAACGTGGTCACACTCAGATCTGCAAAATATGGCAAAGGAAAGTAACTAATGCAATTCTCAAACACAGGATGACTGTCAGAACACACACAAATCTAGTTCTCAACCAGGTTACCCTGTGATGAGATCAGGTCGAGTCAGTAGACTGCCTGTACAGTTCAGAGACACTTGACTAAAGGCCATTAGAGTCAGTGCATATGTAAATATTATTCAAAGTTGTTTTGCTTTATTATGTACATAGTTTATCGTTTGTGTATTTACATTTTAGGAAAGAGGGATGCTGTGATATCACTTTAACAGCGCAAGTACGCCACATCATCATCACAGGAAGTGATGTCAATTCTGGGTACTGCCTGTGTGGAGTTTGCAAGTTCTCCCTGTGTCTGCGTGAGTTTCCTCCGGGTGCTCCGGTTTCCTTCCACAGCCAAAAAGACTTGCAGGTTGATAGGTGAATTGGCCATTATAAATTGCCACTAGTATAGGTAGGTGGTAGGGGAATATAGGGACAGGTGAGGATGTGGTAGGAATATGGGATTAGTGTAGGATTAGTATAAATGGGTGGTTAATGGTCGGCACAGACTCGGTGGGCCGAAGGGCCTGTTTCAGTGCTGTATCTCTAAATCTAAAATGTGATCAGTTAGTTGGAGTTGTGTTGATCACCTAGACACACGTGTATGATAGAGCTCTCTTGTAAACTTGTGCTTCACAATAAAGAACCAAGCATTTATTTACCTTTCAACTCAAGATTGTCTGGTACATTATTGTTAAGGAAAGCAGTACTCAACACTACTCGATCAGAGCATGATCAACTGCAGTATAGAAGCAGGCATACTAAACAAGTGAAAAATATTTCTCTTCCATTCCGACTGATTGGTCTCCAAATCTTTTCAGGCGGGCACCACAG
Source organism: Heterodontus francisci (assembly GCF_036365525.1). NCBI lineage: Eukaryota > Metazoa > Chordata > Chondrichthyes > Heterodontiformes > Heterodontidae > Heterodontus > Heterodontus francisci. Next base: position 46,722,184 of record NC_090376.1, on the reverse strand, counting down.
TTGCGCTATCAATGATGTTTGTGCCTGCCCAGTTTATTCAAATGATGCTGGCCACTGTTTTTTCCAACCGTGTCAAGGTTCATTCACTGGTCAGGTGAAAGTTGCACCCTGCCCTAGATCTGACCCTCAAAGGCCTCCAAAGGTAATTCAGTCGCAGACTTGTAGGCATAGGTAAAATTGGATTTGGGAATTCAACTTATTTATTTAGAGATACAGCACTGAAACAGGCCCTTCGGCCCACCAAGTCTGTGCTGACCAACAACCACCCATTTATACTAACCCTACAGTAATCCCATATTCCCCATCACCTAACTACACTAGGGGCAATTTACAACGGCCAATTTACCTATCACCTGCAAGTCTTTTGGATGTGGGAGGAAACCGGAGCACCCGTTGAAAACCCACGCGGTCACAGGGAGAACTTGCAAACTCCGCACAGGCAGTACCCAGAATTGAACCCGGGTCGCTGGAGCTGTGAGGCTGCGGTGCTAACCACTGCGCCACCTTAAAAGAGGATTAATTAAAAGGTCCTTCAAAGTGCAAGCAGTGCCGCGTGGGTTTTCGCCCGGTGCTCCGGTTTCCTCCCACAGCCACAGACTTGCAGGTTGACAGGTAAATTGGCCATTATAAATTGCCCCTAGTATAGGTAGGTGGTAGGGGAATATAGGGAAGGTGTGGTAGGAATAGGGGATTAGTGTAGGATTAGTATAAATGGGTGGTTGATGGTCGGCACAGACTCGGTGGGCCGAAGGGCCTGTTTCAGTGCTGTATCTCTAAACAAAATAAATAAATAAATTGCAAGCTGCAGTTAATGGAGGCAACTGGACTATTTCAGTTCTTTTTTGACAAAAACCACTGCATTTCTTTCCACACCTGTTTTGCAAAGACGCATTCCAGAAGGAGGTGGGCAACCGTCTCTTCCCCACCACAGTCACCTCGAGTGCATTGTGCGGAGGGGGTGAGACTTCGGGCGTGCAGGAAGGATCTGACGGGAGGGCTCTTCTCACCACCAGCCAAGCTACATCTTGGTGCTTGCACAGGAGTCTGTGCTCTACGGGCTGTTCCCAGGGACGCACACCGAGATAAACATCAATTGCTGCTGGAGGACCATCAATTCGGTGAAGGACGCCCTTTGGTCTGCCCGAAACTTGCTGGTCTTCCAGCGCGAAGAGTTGTCCACGACCGAATGTTGCAGACTGGCACATTCCAAGGTCCAGGACTACGTGCTGAGGGACGCATTAAAGCTTGGGGCGCCGCAGCAAAGGCTCAATGGGGAAAGACCACTGTGTAAGGTCCCCCCACCAAGCTAAACTGAGGGGCTGGATCCATGGAAAACCCCTCGAACTGTATCGGGAAAATTTTCATTTGCTGTAAATTGTATATGGCATGAAAAATGAAATGGAAGGGTTGTGAGGCAACTCATGATTGTATTGAAGAAAACTGACCTCCTTTGCACTGTTTGTAATTTTTGACTTGGTGCTGTTTGGAACTGTTTTGTCATGTATTTTTTTTTTTTTTACAGATTTTTATGAATGAAGTATATTATGGAAAAAAAATTCAGTTTTTTTCCCCTCAAACATCATGCATTTAGCTACAGCAGCTGTTAGTACACAAGGGTCTTTAGTGGCTGACAGAGAGCAAACTCTGGATTGAACATATGGCATGAAATACTTCAGGTCAATGTCAGATATTATCCGCTTTATAGCTCAGTCATACCTAAATTTAATAGCTACTTTTTGTTTTAAACACAATTACCTCAATTTAAAATGGCACTTCTTTACTTTCTCCCATGAGGTGTGAACGGGGCAGGAAAAAATCTTGCATTATCAAAAAGACAATCTGACGGAAGTAAAAGGTGCCTTTTCCTTAAGTTCTATTAAATAAACCAAGTTTGCTTCATGTATAAATTCTCCACCAGGGTTGCATATTGACTATAGTCTTTTTGAGGCATGTCATGATTGATCCATAAACCTCTTGTTATGAGGCAGCTGGTCCCTGCACACATGGAGTTCTGATGACAGTATTTGAGACGCTACCATGAGAGATGGTAACTTATGTGATGCTCTCATCATTATGAAAGAAGGATGGGGAGATTAATCGGATTCACCTCATGGCTTACTATTTGAAAGTTAACCACTACACTTAGATCTAGTCAACTTAGTGCTTTTATCAACAACAGAATATGTGTTTGTTGTGCACAATAGGATACGGATACTGTACACAGTAGGATATATGAAGAAAATGCGACTGTATTCATGAAATCTTGTAGTTCCAAACAGCCTGTACAATCTACTGTCATGAATTCTAACCCACTCATTTAATCTCCTGAGGGAAGATTCTGTAGAAATATTCCTTGATCCAAAGGTAATCAAGCAAAACTCCACAGTATTCATCTAGCTTCCTCTGCAATATCCAAATGTGGCCAATTTTCCTTCTAGCTTCTATTTATTATATTAAAACCACTCAAAAATACACCAGCTCATTCTTTTCTCTGATAAAAATTTATTCAAACTTTTCTTCATTTATGGACTATGGTTCATTTTCTCTGAAAAATGATACAAAATAAAAAAGCTTGCCAATCAGTAACTTACATTTATATACTGCCTTTAACATAGCGAAACATTGCAAACATTCATAATTGGGGGTTGTGTGTGAACAGGAGTAGGAAAGAGGTTTGGTGAGACAGTCAGCATGTGTCTGAAGGTGGGGAAACATTTAGACTTGACAGAAGGTTTTAAAGAGGGAGTTCCAGAGTGTGAAGGCAAGATGGCTGATAGCTCTAAACAAAAAGAACATAAGAAATAGGAGCAGGAGTAGGCCATTCGGCTCCCCAATATTTCAAATATCTATCTACCTCCTCTTTAAATACTTTCAGTGATCTAGCCTCCACAACTCTCTGGAGTAGAGAATTCCAGACATTCACTACCCTCTGAGAGGAGAAATTCCTTCACATCTCAGTTTTAAACGAGTGTCCCCTTATTCTGTAATTATGTCCCCGAGTTCAAGATTCCTCCACTAGTGAAAACATCTACCCTGTAGGTATGTCACAGTGAAGGGGAGAAATGCATGGCAGAAAGTTAGGAGAGCAGAGGATGCAAACACAGAAATAAGGCTGGAGGAGGCTGCAAAGTTAGGGAGATGTGTGGAGGATCTGAAGACAAGATAGGAATTTCAAGTATTGAGGGATGGGGGGGGTCAATGGAAATCAGCAACAAGAGATAAATGATCTGGATTTTGTGCAATAGGATGCAGGCAGTGGAGTTCTGGATCAGTTGAAGTGGAGTGAGGTGGAGCTCAGGAGACCAGCAAGGAAGGTGCTGAAAAAGTTAATCCAGAATACGTGAGGGTTTCGGTGGCAGTGCACATGAGATAGGGAAAGAAATGGGCAATGTTTCAGAGATGGAAGTGTACAGTCTTGGTGATGGATGTGAGGTAGTACATTTTGGCAGAAAGAATAGGGAGGTCACTTATTACTTGGAAGCTGTGAGTCTAGGTGGGGTAGAGGAACAAAGGGATCTTGGAGTACAAATACACCAATCACTAAAAGCTGCGCCACAGGTAAGCAAGGCCATTTTAAAAAAGCAAAGCTAGCACAAGGCTTTATTTTTTTAGATTAGATTAGAGATACAGCACTGAAACAGGCCCTTCAGCCCACCGAGTCTGTGCCGAACATCAACCACCCATTTATACTAATCCTACACTAATCCCATATTCCTACCAAACATCCCCACCTGTCCCTACATTTCCCTACCACCTACCTATACTAGTGACAATTTATAATGGCCAATTTACCTATCAACCTGCAAGTCTTTTGGCTTGTGGGAGGAAACCGGAGCACCCGGAGAAAACCCACGCAGACACAGGGAGAACTTGCAAACTCCACACAGGCAGTACCCGGAATTGAACCCGGGTCCCTGGAGCTGTGAGGCTGCGGTGCTAACCACTGCGCCACTATGCCGCCTGGAGGGATAGAATTGAAAAATAGGGAGGTTACGCAAAACCTATATCAAACCTTAGTTAGACCATACTCCGTGCTGTTCTGGTCACCATTTTATAAAAAGAATATAGAGGCATTAGATAGGGTGCAGAGAAGAAATGTGTGAGTATACATATCAGGAAAGGATGAACAGGTTGGGTCTCTTTTCTCTTGAAAAAAAGAAAGCTGAGGGTTGAATTAATAGTAGAGGTCTTTAAAATGTTGCAAGATTTTGATAGAGTGGATACAGAGAGATTGCTTCCACTTGTGGGGAAGAGCATAATTAGAGGCCATCAATTTAAGATAGTCACCAAGAAATTCAATTGGGAATTTAGAAGAAACTTCTTTGTCCAAAGAGCAGTGGGAACTACCACAGGGAGTAGTTGAAGCGAACAGCATTGACGCATTTAAAGGGAAGCTAGACAGGCACATGAGGGAGAAGGTAATAGAGGGCTATGATGATACAGTAAGATGAGGAAAGATGAGAGGAGGCTTGAGTGGAGCATAAACACGGCCATGGACTGGTTGGGCCAAATGGCCAGTTTCTCTGCCATATATCCTATGTAATCCTATGAATGGATGTAGGGTTTGAAGCACAGCTAAGGATTAAGTAGGATCTAGAGGTTCTGTAAGATTGACTTGAGAAAGAATGAGTTTCCAAGTTGGAGGCGGGTTGCCGGGGTTTGGGGGGGGGGGGGGGGCGGGGCGGTGTGCTGGATGGCAGGGGAAGTGATAAGTTAACTGATAGTTTCAGTCATGGTAATTTTGAGTTGGAAGAAGTTGGTGCCAGTCAGATGGTGAGAATGCATGGCTGCAGAAGTGGAATTATGGGTAGTAAGTCTGTCCCTTTCCTTCCACTGCCCATCGACAATTTGCCTAATTTATTAAGTTTAACAGAAGGTAGGACTTCCAGTTCCTTTTGGAACTGTAAAATTTCTAACTGACACATAAGTTAGAACTGCAAAGTGCTGGCATGCAGTGAGGTGGCTGCTAATGGGGAGTCCCTGTGTTTCTCCCATGTTCTCAAGGTGTGGTCGAGTGTTTCTCTAATTGGAGGGGGGGGGGGGGGGTCAAAATTGGAGAAGAAAAGTAACCCCACTCTGCTTTGGTAAGGCTCGTCACAGCCAGTTTCAGTGTGTTACTGGCAAGGACTGGAAGATCAACCTGTCCTCTCAGCCAGGGAAGGGAAACAGCCTAATCAGGAATTAAATGTTTTTCAAAAGGAACAAAATAAAAAGTAAATAAAACAAGTCAGTTAAAAATGACAGTAACTGTTCACTATATCGCATACCAATTTTGTGATTTACATTTCCTACAACTAGTACAGACATGTGAAACAGGATATTAGTTCTGATAAATATTTGTAGGACATCTCCTGTAACATCAATTAAAAAAAAAAGAAAGTCTTTTGTCAACTTTATTATACACATTCAATGATCTCAAAGGACATTTCAACAAACCAGAGAAACAGCAATTCCGAAGTCAAAACAGCTGCTAGATGTATTCCTGTTAAAAGTATTGTAAACGTCTGTATACAGTTTAAATAAATTAAATCCGCACAGCACAAGGTTGGAACAAAAGACACAATAGCTACCATTGTGAATCTGCCCATTGGAACACGGCCCCTTGGCTAGTAGCTAATCAGAACAGTGTTATGGGTGGTCTTAGCTGCAGGCTGCATCCCAAAGCTCTGTAAGCAATCATTTAATGACATGTAGTTTACATTTTCTCACCTTCAAATGTCCTGGATTACTACAGTCACAGTGGTTCTGTATAAATTGCATATTAACACTTCAACATTTTACTAGCCATGAAAAAAATCAAACCTTGGATGCTGAATAGGTCTCTCGATTCACAATTAAATATAGAATCAGCTTTTGTTCTATCTGCCCTGGGACTAAACAGTTAAATAAATTATAAGCAGTGGAATAGGGCCTCCAGCCACTTAGTAATTAATCACAGTTAGTGGTATTGCACTGAACAGTACACTGAGTACTGTTCAGTCAGAACTGAAGGACAATTCAGTTTCAAGCCTCTGGTAGGTTTTACTTGTGGTTCTCCAAATATTCTAGTAATAGAAACATCAACCCTGTTACAACACAAATGCTGGTACCAGCAATGTCTGTACAATGCATAGTAATAATTAAAATGGGGTAGTACATTGCCAATTGAATTGGCAAATCTTTAAACTGCTTTCACATTGTTATTCTTTCCAAAGTTGGAAAGAACCAAAAAATGAAAACCAATGCAATGTGTTTTTCAGCTCCACTGGTGGTTCCAACATTTGCTGAGTTAGATCTACTAATTTACCATAGACCAGCAATTAACTACAGCACCGTGCATGTCTGTTGAAGCAGAGCCATGGTAGCTAGAGCTTTTATCCATTAAGCCATTAGGGAGGCAATTATTTTTTAAATTTGGTCAATACTCCCCACCCTTGTTAGTTGCCTTCTCTAATTACTGATTTGCAAAATTTCTTCTGGCTCAAATAGAAAATCAATTAACTATTCAAACAAATCCATAGTGGTTTTTGTTAACAATAAATTGTCCTCCACATTTTTATTTAGATATCTTCCAAAAGTACTTGTATTAACCGTTTACAGATTTCTTCAATAAAACATACACAAGCTCAAATGGATTTACCATCACTCCTGCACAGTTGACAGAATATCACTCATGAACTGGAGGGCCTATTCTTTGAGGTATCAATCAAATTGATTCACATCTGTAACATCAAAACAGCATGGAATCTTTGGTATTTTGAAAGGTATACCATTAGCACTTTTTGTTTTATTTGTGACAACCAGATGGAAAGGAACCTGCTAAAATTCTCAGAAATATTTGAAAACTGTAACCACAGTCATAAGACTGCAAAGCAATTAAAAAGTGCCTTGGATTCTTTCAAATTAGAAAAATCAGTGATCAATTAACAATGTTAAATATGTCCTGAATATCAATCCAAAAACAATGTTGGATTATTCTGACTAAAGAAATCTATAAATCTAAATAGCAAATGCATGAATGAGAATCTGGACTCATCAAGTTTGAATGTAAAAACATCACCTGATCCCTAACCTCAATTTCACTCTAGTGCACTAGACTCAAGAAGCCTTACAAAGGTCTCACTCCAAGCAGCAAACTCATCTATAATTCCTCTTCAAAAGGACTTCTAAATTCCCATCACATTATACAGGAGCAGTAGACTTTCCTTTGAATTCACCAATAGATAACTAGTACCGTATGAATACTTTTGACCACATATAAAGTTTCTCAGCAGCGAAATGTGCATGTAGTTGTAGTAAGGAACAGCAATAATTACTGGTGACATGATCAGCTAATGTATGAGAGGTTATCAAATCGTGACCTGGCTGGACGAGTTGTTTTGTGGTGTTGGTTGGTGTGCGTGTTGGGGGGCGGGGGGGGGGGGGGGGGGGGGGAAAGAGAGTGGGTTGGGAGGCAGTAGTTGCAAGCCTGAAAATAAGTTAGCCTGTAAGTAAGTGCAGGTATTTGCGAACTGCCTGGAATTACACTAGGGAAAAAATGATACTGCAAATAACTTAGCTGCATCTTGAGGATCTCAAGAAAGAACTCTGAAGAGAACAGAAGTGAAATGGTGAATTTTACAGCTGTATGTGAAATGGGCTATAACAAAAAGCAACTCCCATTAGCAGCCACTGTAGTTTGCCTTTAAGTACCTCAGTTTGCTCACAGCTTTAAAAATTTAATTGGTGCTCAGCTACTGTCAGCCAGTATTTCCATAAATGTCAATTGCTGAAGATCTTCAATTTAAAGCTTCAACACCAAATTTACTACTGTTTCTCTTTCTCCTGTTATTGCAGCTACAGTAGCACTACTGATCTATGACCTTTAGACAACAAATTAAGCCATACACATTTTCTTTTTCCTTGTCAGTTGAACTAACGGCTTGACATTTATGGATTCCTGGTTGTAAAATGTGAGCTCCGTGTACATCAGTCATGTGCAACAACATCTGCCTCCTTTGCTGCTGTCATGCTAGGTCATGCCATACTGATTATTATACAGGAAAACATCTAATTCCAGGTCAATGTTTTAAGGCTTGTGATTTCTTGCTAAGTATCAGTGTCACCTTTAAAAATGTAAGCTTCTGGAGCTTTTGAACAACATTTGCAATTTGGTCACGGATGAATAGTGATATTACAATCCAGGTTTATAAGCAATCTTTACTAAGAATAATCTGCAGTAGTCCCACTTTATTAAGGGACATGGGACAAAGGCTGATATATGGAGTTAGGTCACAGATCAGCCCTGATTTCACTGAATGCTGCAAACAGGCTCAAAAGGCCTACTCCTGTTCCTATATTCCTGGAACTGCACACATTACAGATCAGTGACCACTGAGAATTTGTGGAACACTATCTAAAACAAATTTAAGAAAAGTTGAAAACAAATCAAATTCATTCATCAAATAATTTCTACATAGGGAACAAAGCTCAATTAAAAGGATATTTTTACAAGATTTTTTTTAAAGGAGAAATTACAGATCATCTCCCCACACATCAAAATGCACAGGCTTGCATTTTAAGTTCTTTTTGACTGTGTAAGACTTTAGTACAAATAAACTCATCAGGAACACTGCATGATTGAAAGGAAGAAAATTCTTGGCCTTACTTGGGTTACAGAAGAAAAGCGGTTTCTACTTTATGGTTCTAAATTCTAATCTATGATTGTTAATGTTATAAAACAAAGTATCTGTACCTTTACTTGCATTTCTCAACTATTGTCTTATTGTAACATTTTATGATCTGGAGCTATTAATTGGGGAAATTGTTCTTTGACATCATGTATTTTTGCTTTATTGCTAACACAAAGGAGAACCAAGGAAAAGAGTGTACAACATGATCCATTCATGAAAAGAGTGTCAACAAGTGTACATCATTGGCTGTGAAGGACATTACGGTGTTCTGAAGATGTGAAGCGCACTAAATAAATGCAAATCTTTGTAATCTATCAAGTGGTGGACTTATAGGTGGAGTGGTGGAAGCAAGAATCTTGGAATCATATGATGGGGAGAGAACTACAGATTCTTTTAGTATGGATGAGCTAAATAGGGCAAAATAGCCTCCCAGATCCATTTCTACCTTGCGATCTTCACAAATCATGATGGCCATTGAAGCCTTAATCTATTTCACCTTCAACTGACAACAACAACTTGTATTTATATAGCACCTTTAATGTAATAAAGCGTCCCAAGGCGCTTTACAGGAGCATTATAAAGCAAAGTACGATGCTGAGCCATAAATGGAAATATTAGATCAGATGACCAAAACTTGGTTAGAGGTAGGTTTTCAAGAGTGTCTTAAAGGAGGAAAGCAAGATGGGGAGGTGTAAAATTACGTAGAATTTACAGCTCAGAGGGAGGGTATTCCAGAGCTTGGGGCATAGGCAACTGAAGGCGTGGCCACCAATGGTGGAGCGATTAAAACCAGGGATGCACAAGAGGTCAGAAATAGTGCAGCGTAGATGTCTTAGAGGGTTGTGGGGCTGGAGGAGATTACAGAGATAGGGAGGGGCAAGGAGGAATTTGAAATCAAAGATGAGAATTTTAAAATCAAGACATTGCTTAACCGGGAGCCAACGTAGGTCAGCAAGCAGGGGGGACAGGGGAACAGGATTTGGTGCGAGTTATGATATGGCCAGCAGAGCTTTGGATGACCTCAAGTTTACGGAGACTAGAATGTGGGAGACCAGCCAGAAGTGCATTGGAATAGTCAAGTCTCAAGGTAACGAAGGCATGAATGAGGGTTTCAGCAGCAGGTGAGCTGAGACAGGGACAAAGTCGGGTGATGTTACAGAGGAGGAAGAGAGAGAACTATTTACAATATCGGCTAATATGGGGACCAGGCGTGCAGTTTAGTGGGAATAGGATCGAGGTAACAGGAAGTGGGTCTCACAGACAATCATGCAGATTTTGAACAAGGATTTTGACAGGAGGAAAATTAATTTGGAGTGCAATTAGTAACAGACCACTCTTCTGTAGGTAGCACAGAGGTAGAAATGAAGCAAAGGGCAGAAAAATTGGCAACTGAACAAAATAAAATTAAAGCAGAAGGATATCAAAACAAACATGCTCTGCCACAACAGCATTTGAGACAATTTCAGGTGCAATGAAAGTGCTGTTGATGCTTGGAAAAGGAAAACCAATAACAGCCTTCTAGGCACTTTTATTTAGTGTAGGGAGATGATGGTTCGGCCAAATTCGTTGCAGGCAGCCACAAACCTGTCAATGAGTCTCTGCAGACACTCTTTAGTGTGAGATGTTAATGCAGCATCGTCAGCAAAGAGGAGTTCCCTGATGAGGACTTTCCATACTTTGGTCTTCGCTCTTAGGCGGGCAAGGTTGAACAACCTGCCACCTGATCTTGTGTGGAGGAAAATTCCTTCTTCTGAAGACTTGAACACGTGTGAGAGCAGCAGGGAGAAGAAAATCCCACACAGTGTAGGTGCGAGAACACAGCCCTGTTTCACACCACTCAGGATAGGAAAGGGTCTGCCTCAAGAAAACGAACATCATGGGACAGGACGTCAGAAATGCTCCATCCATCAATATCGGCGACCACGCTCTGGAAGTGGTTCAGGAGTTCACCTATCTAGGCTCAACTATCACCAGTAACCTGTCTCTCGATGCAGAAATGAACAAGCGCATGGGAAAGGCTTCCACTGCTATGTCCAGACTGGCCAAGAGAGTGTGGAAAAATGGCGCACTGACACGGAACACAAAAGTCCGAGTGTATCAAGCCTGTGTCCTCAGTACCTTGCTCTATGGCAGCGAGGCCTGGACAACGTATGTCAGCCAAGAGCGACGTCTCAATTCATTCCATCTTTGCTGCCTCCGGAGAATCCTTGGCATCAGGTGGCAGGACCGCATCTCCAACACAGAAGTCCTCGAGGCGGCCAACATCCCCAGCTTATACACACTACTGAGTCAGCGGCGCTTGAGATGGCTTGGCCATGTGAGCCGCATGGAAGATGGCAGGATCCCCAAAGACACATTGTACAGCGAGCTCGTCACTGGTATCAGACCTACCGGCCGTCCATGTCTCCGCTTTAAAGACGTCTGCAAATGCGACATGAAGTCCTGTGACATTGATCACAAGTCGTGGGAGTCAGTTGCCAGCGATCACCAGAGCTGGCGGGCAGCCATAAAGGCGGGGCTAAAGTGTGGCGAGTCGAAGAGACTTAGCAGTTGGCAGGAAAAAAGACAAGTGCAAGGAGTGAGCCAACTGTGTAACAGCCCCGACAACCAATTTTTTCTGCAGCACCTGTGGAAGAGTCTGTCACTCTAGTATTGGCCTTTATAGCCACTCCAGGTGCTGCTCCACAAACCACTGACCACCTCCAGGCGCTTACCCATTGTCTCCCGAGACAAGGAGGCCAAAGAAGAAGAAGAAGAAGGAGGGAGATGATGACGTAATCCATTCCAAATGTTTCCAATTTCTTCTAGTTGGATAGATGCCCTATCATGGAATGTGGTTGCTGGAGAACCTATGCTAGAGCAAGTTACCTTCAAATTTTATTCTAACTAAAGCTTCTATTTTGTGGGTAAAAGGCAGCTTTTCCGAGATTTGCTAGAACAGCTAGTATCTGCAGAATGTCAACAAATCTGTTAGGCTGTAACTATCATAAAATAGCCATGGATAGTTCTAATCTTCTGGTGGGCACATTTATATGATTATTCTTTTCTGTACAAATAATAACCTAGTTCATGCTAAGTCCTGAATTCATGCTGTGAAGCCATTTTCAGAAATAAAAGCAAGAAATGCTGGAACCACTCAGCAGGTCTGGTAGCATCTGTGGAAAGAGAAGCAGAGTTAACGTTTCGGGACAGTGACCCTTCTTCGGAACTCGCCATTTTCAGTCTTGGTATGTTGAGCTAATAATACCTAATATAACACCAAAAGTGAAGGTCATAGAGGAGATGATGAAATGGCCTCTTGGTTAAAAACAAGAGGATTTCATTGAGGTTGGGAGATAAAGAAGGGAGACATCTGAAGAATTGAGCTGTAATTTGTGTATCTTCTGCCGCTAAGCAGTAACTGCAGGTGTTGGTGAGTACGTGTACGATCTAATGTTCAATAAATCTGTGTGTTTTTGCCTGTGTTTGAACCCAAGATTCATGTGGACACATGCCTACAGCCTTGTCTATAATATTAGAAAATTCATATTACTAACATGGCTGTAACACAAATTCATGTGTCTTGGCCTTTTTGGATGTGTTATCCACAGCTGTAAAAGACATACTGATATTCCCCAGTGAAAAAATTCTGAGTTCCTGAACAATCAAGGCTCGAAGAGGTAACATTCTCAAACTCAGGTGTTTCTGTGCAGTTCTACTTCATGGGGCATAAAATAGGTTTAAGTAAAAACTCACTGCATGGTCACCCAAATACAGTATAAATCAACTTAGCTAAACTCCACAAAAGCACACACACTAGAATTGTTACGATGTATTGGTCTAAACAAAAAGACTTCAAAATAATTCTGATTTTGGGTCTGCACAGACAAAAGTCTGTGTGTATTGTTCTGTGCCACTCAGTATTTAGTTCAATAACTCTATTTCCCCGTTTGAAAGACACAGCTCTTTCTGCACTGTGAAACTGCCCATTGACATTATCAACTTTCACTCAACTAATCTCCAATTTATGGAGCAAACAACCATTTAGAATACCTTGAGACATAGTAAGGCCGATTTACTTGCCTGTGCAAATCAAACATCTGAAGTCACCAAAATTGCTAATCGCAAGATACAGTGTCTGGATAGGTGTAACTCCAACAACACTCAAGAAGGTCGACACCATCCAGGACAAAACAGCTTGCTTGACTAGCATCCCATCCACCACCCTCAACATTCACTCCCTCCACCACCGATGCACAGTGACAGCAATGTGTACTGTCTAGAAGATGCACTGCAGCAACTCACCAAGGCTCCTTCGACAGCACCTTCCAAACCGTGATCTCTACCACCGAAGGACAAGGGAAGCAAATGCATGGGAACACCACCACCTTCAAGTTCCCCTCCAAGCTACACACCATCCTGACTTGGAACTATATCACCGTTCCTTCACTGTCGCTGGGTCAAAATCCTGGAATTTCCTTCCTAACAGCATTGTGGGTGTACCCACACTACAAGGACTGCAGCAGTTCAAGAAGGCAGCTCACCATCACCTTCTCAAGGGCAATTAGGAATGGACAATAAATGCTGGCCTAGCCAGCAACCCCCACATCTCATGAATGAAAAAAAAAATAGCACACATTCAGGAGAAAGATTCAACCTTTGTGCAATAAAATACTTTCCCTATAATTTTCAAAAATATAATCCTAAATATCACAGCTCTAAGAGCACTGCTGTCCAAATATCTTAGAGATTACAGTTCTTAAAATGTGTTTTACTGAACATGCTCAGCACTGATGATGTGCAACCAGAGTGAAATCCTTTAAAATGAAGTCATGCTCACAAGCAGTTATATATCAGGAGTTTCATGAGATCAAGAACTAGCTGATTGATCAGCATATTGAGCACAAAATACACATGAAATTTTAGAGGCAAGCAGGGACTGGAGCTGGATACCTAGTAGATGCAAGATAGCTGAAGAGGAAATAGTGTTCGAAGAATAACTGCACAATGAAGAAAGGCACACAACTGCCTCAGAAACATTATATAACAACATAAGAGAAATCTTCCAAAGATTTATTGGAAAGCAACTTGAGAAATCAAACAAGTCAGTGCCAAACAAAAATGCTAGAACTGACATGATCAATTTTTTTTTTAAAAGAGGTATTGAACAAGTTGTACAGACTCTTCATGGGATAAGCACAAGTTGCACTTCGAATGGAAATCAAAGTAGAATTAACATTCGTTTCATTATAAAACAGGAGCTTTGTTCCACTCAGTTGAATGATAAGTATGTGGTTGTGGTAGGAGACAGTATAATCAGGAGAATATATACTGCTCTCTGCAGCCGTGACCGGGAGTTCTGAAGGTTATGTTGCCTGCTCAGGGGCAGGGTCAAATACATCTCCTCGCGTTGGAGAAGAACTTGGAGTAGGGGGAAAGGAGGATGGGGAGAGAGGATCCCTGTTGTCATGGTCTACATAGAAGCAATAACATAGGGAGAATTAGGAATAATGTTCTGCTGAGAATTTAAGGAGTTAAGGTCCAAATTAAAAAGCAGAACCTCAAAAGTAATAATCTCGGACTGTTATCCCGGACTGTTATCTCGGCCATGTGCCAATTGGCATAAGGATAAACAGATTGGAAGGTTAAATGTATGGCTGCAGGTCTGATGTGGGAGGCAGGGGTTTTGCTTCTTGGGCCACTGGCAACAATACTGGGGAAAGTGGGAGTTGATCCATTGGGATGGATTCCACTTAAACCGGGCTGGGACCAGTGTTCTAGCAAATCAAAAACTCAGGAAGTAGACAGGGCTTTAAACTAATAAAGAGGGGTTGGTAGGATTCAGGAAAAGGTCAATTCAGAAGCAGCAAGGAAAATGTCAAGGCTCCAGAGCAGAGCAGCATTTTGGATAAGATTAAGCAAAGTGGGTCAGGAAGGGACAGTCAGGCTAACAAAGGTAATAGGGCATGAGTGACTAGGGTGACAGCAAGAAAAACTAGAAAACAAAGTCAAAGCTAAAGGCACTATATATGATTGCATGAAGCATTTGCAACAAATTAAATGAATTAATAGCACTGATACAAATTGATAAGTTTGATCTAATAGCATCTAATAACATCATTACAGAAATGTGGTTGCACAGTGGCCAAGGTTAGGAACTAAATATTCCAGGATGCTTAACTTTTATGAGAGATAGGCAAAATGAAAAAGGAAGAGGGGTAGTCCTGATAATAAAGGATGGGATAAAGACAGGAGCAAGAAAGAATATTAGCTCAGAAATCAAGAGGTAGAATCAATTTGTGTGGAGCTAAGAAACATCAAGGACAGAAAACATTGGCGGGAGTTGTTTCCAGGCCCCCTAACAGTAGTTGTAGCAGTTCTCAAGGATTAGAAGGTAGCAAACATACCTCTGCTAAATAAGAAAGGAAGAAGAGGGAAAATGAACAACTATAGGCCAGTTAGCCTAACATCAGTAGTAGGCAAAATGTAAGGATGCATTTTTCGGGACGGGGTAACAGGGTACTTAGAAAATCGTAATATGATTAAGCAGAGTCAACACGGATTTATGAAAGGGAAATTGTGTTTGACAAAGATGTTATGAGGTTTTTTTTTGAGAATTTAACTTGTACGATGGGATAAGGGGGAACCAGTGATTTTTAAAATTCATTCATGGGATGTGGGCGCCGCTGGCTAAGCCAGCATTTATTGCACATCCCTAATTGCCCTTGAGAAAGCGGTGGCTTGATGCCTTCTTGAACCGCTGCAGTCCTTATGGAGTAGGTATACCCACAGTACTGTTACGAAGGGAGTTCCAGGATTTTGACCCAGCGACAGTGAAGGAACGGCGATATAGTTCCAAGTCAGGATGGTGTGTGGCTTGAAGGGGAACTTGCAGGAGGTGGTGTTCCCATGCATCTGCTGCCCTTGAGTCCTTCTAGGTGGTACAGGTCGCGGGTTTGGAAGGTGCTGTCTAAGCAGCCTTGGTGTGTTGCTGCAGTGCATCTTGTAGATGGTACACACTGCTGCCACTGTGAGTCGGTGGTGAAGGGAGTGAATGTTTGTGGATGGGGTACCAATCAAGCAGGCTACTTTGTCCTGGATGGTGTGGAGCTTCTTGAGTGTTGTTAGAGCTGCACCCATCCAGGCAAGCGGAGAGTATTCTATCACACTCCTGACTTGTGCCTTATAGATGGTGGACAGGCTTTGGGAAGTCAGGAGGTGACTTACTCGTGAAGGGATTCCTAGCCTCTGACCTGCTCTTGTAGCCACAGTACTTATGTGGCTACTCAATTCAGTTTCTGGTCAATGGTAACCCCCAGGATGTTGATAGTGGGGGATTCAGCGATGGTCATTCCATTGAATATCAAGGAGAGATGGTTAGGTTCTCTCTTGTTGGAGATGGTCATTGCTTGGCACTTGTGTGCCACGAATGTTACTTGCCACTTATCAGCCACAATCCTGGATATTGTCCCTGTCTCGCTGCATTTCTACACAGACTGCTTCAGTATTTGAGGAGTCGCGAATGGTGCTAAACAATGTGCAATCATCAGCGAACATCCCCACTTCTGACCTTATGATGGAGGGTAAGTCATTGATGAAGTAGCTGAAGATGGTTGGGCCTAGGACACTACCCTGAGGAACTCCTGCAGTGATGTCCCGGACCCAAGATGATTCTAGTGTATTTGGATTTTCAAAAAGCGTTCGATGAGGTGCCGAGCAAGAGGTTATTACACAAAATTAGGACTATGGGTTTAGGATGTGGATTGAGCATTGGACAGAAAACAAAGTGTAGGAACAAATGGGACATTTTTGGGTTGACAGGCTGTAACTAATGGGGTACTGCAATGATCAGTTCTTGGGCCTCACCTATTTGCATTCTACATCAATGACTTAGATGAGGGTACTAACTATTCCAGGATGCTTAACTTATCTAGGTTTGCTAATGATACAGTTAGGTGGGAAAGTAAGCATGAGAAGGAAACAAAGAGGATGCAGTGGGATACAGACAAGTTGGTGTGTGGGCAAGAACATGGCAGATGGAATACCATGTGGTAAAGTAAGACGTTATCCATTTTGGCAAGTAACATTAAAAAAAAAGCAAGAATTTTTTTTTGAATGGTGACAGCCTGGGAAATGGTTGCATTCAGAGGGACCTGAGTGTTCTTGCAGGTACGGCAAGTAATTAGGAAGACAAATAGTATGATAGCTTTTGCTACAAAGAGATTGGAGTATAAGAGAAAAGAAGTCTTACTACAATTATACAGGACATTGGTGAGGTGACTCCTGGAGTACTGTGTGCAGTTTGGGGCCCTTACTTAAGGAAGGACACACTTTCCTTCGAGGGAGTGCAATGAAGGTTCACTAGACTGGTTCCTGGGATGAGGGGATTGTCCTATGAGGAGCAATTCAGTAGACTAGTCCTTCATTTCCTGGAGTTTAGATGAATGAGAGGTGATCTAATTGAAACATATAAAATTCTTAAGGGGCTTGACAGAGTGGATCCTGAGAAAATGCTTCCCCTGGCTGGGGAATCTAGAACACGGGGTCACAGTCACAGAATAAGGGACTGACCATTTAAGACTGAGATGAGGAGAAATTTCTTCACTCAAAGGTTGTGAATCTTTGAAATTCTCTAACCCGAAGAATTGTGGATGCTCAGTCATTTAGTATATTCAAGACAGAGGTCGATCGACTTTTGAGTATGAATGGAATGAAGGGATATGGGTACAAACTGCGTAAGCAGCACGCGATAGACAGAGCTAAGCGATCCCATAACCAACGGATCCGATCTAAGATCTAAGCTCTGCAGTTCTGCCACATCCAGCCGTGAATGGTGGTGGACAATTAAACAACTAACTGGAGGAGGTGGCTCCACAAATATCCCCATCCTCAATGATGGGGGAGCCTAGCACATCAATGCAAAAGATAAGGCTAAAGCATTTGCAACAATCCAGCCAGAAGTGCCGAGTTGATGATCCATCTCGGTCTCCTCCTGAAGTCCCCAGCATCACAGATGCCAGACCTCAGCCAATTCGATTCACTCCGCGTGATATCAAGAAACGACTGAAGGGACTGGATACTGCAAAAGCTATGGGCCCTGACAATATTCCGGCAATAGTACCGAAGACCTGTGCTCCAGAACTTGCCGCGCCCCTGGCCAAGCTGTTCCAGGACAGCTACAACACTGGCATCTACCCTGCAATGTGGAAAATTGCACAGGTATGTCCTGTACACAAAAAGCAGGACATATCCAACCCGGCCAATTACCACCCCATCAGCCGACTCTCTATCATCAGTAAAGTGATGGAAGGTGTCATCAACAGTGCCATCAAGCAGCACTTGCTTAGCAATAACCTGCTCAGTGACGCTCAGTTTGGGTTCCGCCAGGGCCACTCAGCTCCTGATCTCATTACAGCCTTGGTTCAAACATGGACAAAAGGGCTGAACTGAAGAGGTGAGGTGAGAGTGACTGCCCTTGACATCAAGGCAGCATTTGACCGAGTATGGCATCAAGGAGCCCTAGCAAAACTGAGGTCAATGGGAATCAGGGGGAAAACCCTCCGCTGGCTGGAGTCATACCTAGCGCAAAGGAAGATGGTTGTGGTTATTGGAGGTCAATCATCTGAGCTCCAGGACATCACTGCAGGAGTTCCTCAGGGTAGTGTCCTAGGCCCAACCATCTTCAGCTGCTTCATCAATGACCTTCCTTCAATCATAAGATCAGAAGTGGGGATGTTCGCTGATGATTGCACAATGTTCAGCACCATTCGTGACTCCTCAGATACTGAAGCAGTCCGTGTAGAAATGCAGCAAGACCTGGACAATATCCAGGCTTGGGCTGATAAGTGGCAAGTAACATTCGCGGCAGGCAATGACCATCTCCAACAAGAGAGAATCTAACCATCTCCCCTTGACATTCAACAGCATTACCATCGCTGAATCTTCCACTATCAACATCCTGGGGATTACCATTGACCAGAAACTGAGCTGGAGTAGCCATAGAAATACTGTGGCTACAAGAGCAGGTCAGAGGCTAGGAATCCTGAGGCGAGTAACTCACCTGCTTACTCCCCAAAGCCTATCCACCATCTACAAGGCACAAGTCAGGAGTGTGATGGAATACTCTCCACTTGCCTGGATGGGTGCAGCTCCAACAACACTCAAGAAGCACGACACTATCCAGGACAAAGCAGCCCACTTAATTGGCACCCCATCTACAAACATTTACTCCCTTCACCGACGCACAGTGGCAGCAGTGTGTACCATCTACAAGATGCACTGCAGCAATGCACCAAGGCTCCTTAGACAGCACCTTCCAAACCCGCGACCTCTACCAACTAGAAGGACAAGGGCAGCAAATACATGGGAACACCACCATCTGCAAGTTCCCCTCCAAGTCACTCACCATCCTGACTTGGAACTATATCGCCGTTCCTTCACTGTCGCTGGGTCAAAATCCTGGAACTCCCTTCCTAACAGCACTGTGGGTATACCTACCCCAAATGGACTGCAGCGGTTCAAGAAGGCAGCTCACCACCACCTTCTCAAGGGCAATTAGGGATGGGCAATAAATTCTGGCCTGACCAGCGTTGCCCACATCCCATGAAAGAATTAAAAAAAAAATAATGCGGGAAGGTGGTGTTGAGGTAGAAGATCAGCGTGATCTTATCGAATGGCGGAGCAAGCTCAAAGGGCCAAATGGTCTACTGAAGCTCCTTTTTCTTATGGCTAATGAAGCAAATCATATCACAATATACTATGCTGAAATAAAACTGATCCAGCAGTTGTATCCACCTTTTTCTACATGAGTGAATTTTTCCTGGTAAACTCATAATTGACTGGGACCCTTGGCACGGGCGTCATAAAAACTTGCGTTAATCTGCCGAATTCTTGGAATAATATTTATCCAAGTGAGAACCCTCACAATGTAGAAGTTGCTCAACACTACATTGTAGCGTCAGCCAAGGTGATGAGCTGAAATTCTGGAGAAGGGCTTGCAGCACTGTCTTCTGACTCACAAACTAAGCCCAGCAGATGCTAATGAGGTTTATTAAAACAGCCATTGTGGCTAACATCTAACAATACTCTAGTGTCAGTATCGTTGTTGATAGTGCTACACGAGTAAATGCAAGAAACTCAATACATTTAAGCAATATTACTATTGGATAAATGAAATCATTTCTCTGGAATCTCATTTGTTAAATAAATAATACAAAATCATATGGTAATAATTAAACAAACATTTACTCATTGATTAAAAATAGAATGCTCTCATGTTAGCTGTCTATTGTAAATATACCCACTTTTTGGTTATATTCACATCTCCCATAACAACTGATTTCATGTTACTCTTTTCAGGTCATTGCTTACAAGGAATGAAGTCATAACCGGACCCAAAGTTCTAGTTAATTTTAGTGTGTATGTTTTGGTCAATTCAACCAATTTCTTTCAAGCATTATGTTTCTTTAAACAATGACATGTTGAAAGGAGAAAATCTTCATTCTTTGCCTGCGTTACTCCATAATTTTTCAGCACTATGGTGGCGAGGTAGCTGCCAAACAGATGCTACCTCTGCTCAAGATACAAAGGCTACAAGGGAATAAATTGCTGGAAATATAAAATAAAAATATAAAATACTAAAAATAAAGGTTTATTGCCAAAGAGAAAAATATATATATATTTCACCTAGTTTTGATGCCGGTTCTTGCACCTAAAATGCCTGAAGGCATTTCACAGGAACATTATCAAACAAAGTTTGACACCTAGCCAAATAAGGAGATATTTGAACAGGTGACCAAAAGCTTGGTCAAAAAGATATGTTTAAGTAGGTCTTAAAGGAGAAGCGAAAGCTAGAGAGGCAGAAGGTTTTGTAAGATTCCAGAGCTTAGGGCCTAGGCAGCTGAATCCATGGCAGCCAATGGTGGAAGATTAAAATCTGGGGTGTGCAAGAGGCCAGAACTGGAGGAGCACACAGATCCTGGAAGGTGTAGGGCTAGAGGAGGTTAAAGAGATAGGGAAGGGCAAGGCGAGAGTGATTTGAAAACAAGGATGAACATTTTAAAATGGAGGCATTGCTAGATCAAAAACCAATATAGGCGTGATGGATGAATGGGCGCTGGCGCAAATTAGGATATGGGGACGAAAGTTTTGGATGAGCTAAAATTAATGAATGGTGAAAGATGGAAAGCTGGCCAGCAGAGTGTTGGAATAGTCAAGCCTGGGAGGTAACAAAGACATGGATGAGGGTTTCAGAGGTAGATAAGCCAAAGCAGGGGCAGACATGATCGATGATGTTGCAAAGGTGGAAGTAGGTGGTCTTGGTGATGGAGTGTATATGTGATTGGAAGCTCATCTCAGGGTCAATTATGACACCAAGGTTGCAAATTTTTTTTATTCTTTCATGGGATGTGGGTGTCGCTGGGAAGGCCAGCATTTGTTGCCCATCCTTAATTGCCCTTGACAACTGAGAGGCATGCTAGGCCATTTCAGAGGGCAGTTAAGAATCAACCACATTGCTGTTGGCCTGGAGTAACAAATAGGCCAGACCAGGTGAGGAAGGCAGATTTCCTACCATAAACAAAGAAACATAGGAGCAGGAGTAACCCATTCAGGCCACCGAGCCTGCTCCGCCATTCAATATGATCATGGTTGATCATCCACTTCAATGCCCTTTTCACCACACTATCCCCATATCCCTTTATGTCATTGGTATTTAGAAATGTCAATCTCTGCTATAAATATAGTTACTCCATGACTAAGCTTCTACAGCCCTCTAGGGTAGAGAATTCCAAAGATTCACAACCCTATGAGTAAAGAAATTTCTCCTCATCTCGGTCCCAAATCGCTTCCCCGTTTGAAATTGTGTTCCCCGGTTCCAGACTCCCCAACCAGGGGAAACATCTTCTCTGCATCTACCTAATCCTAGGGAATGAAGCCGGACAAGTGATAGAAGTGTCAGTCGGGGAACATTTCTGGGATAGTGGCCAAAACTCTACGATTTAAGGTAGTTATGGAAAAGAACAAAGAGGGACCGGAAATAAAAGTACTGAATTGGGGGAAGGCCGATTTCAATATGACAAAACAGGATCTGGCCAAAGTGGACTCGGAGCAGCTACTTGTAGGAAAGTCTACATCAGACCAGTGGGAGTCATTCAAAAAGGAAATAGTGAGAGTTCAGAGCCAACATGTTCCCATAAAGGTGAAGGGTATGACCAACAAGTTCAGGAACTCTAGATGTCAAGGTATATAGAGGATTGGATAAGGAAAAAAAAGGAGGCTTATGGCAGATTCAGAGTGCTGAAAACAGCAGAGGCCCTAGAGGAGTATAGAAAGTGTAAGGGGGTACTTAAAAAAGTAATTAGGAGAGCGAAGAGGGGACATGAAAAAACACTGGCGGGCAAGATAAAGGAATATCCCAAGGCGTTTTATAAGTATATTAAGGGCAAGAGGATAACCAGGGAAAGAGTAGGGCCCATTAAGGACCATTGTGGCAATCTGTGTGTGGAGCCAGAAGACATAGGTGAGGTTTTAAATGATTACTTTTCATCTGTGTTCACTATGGAAAAGTATGATGTCGGTGTAGAGATCAGGGAGGGGATTGTGATATCAAATCCTCTCTGGCCACAGGAGAGGTACCAGAGGGCTGGAGGTCAGCGAATGTGGTATCATTATTCAAGAAGCGTAGCAGGGATAAACCAGGTAATTACAGGCCAATGAGTCAAACATCAATGGTAAGGAAACTATTGGAAAAAATTCTGAGGACAGGATTAATCTCCACTTTGAGAGGCAGGCATTAATCAAGGATAGTCAGCATGGCTTTGTCAGGGGGAGATCATGTCTAACAAACTTGATTGCATTTTTCGAGGAGGTGACTAGATGTGTAGATGAGGGTAAATCAGTTGATGTAGTCTACATGGGCTTCAGTAAAGCTTTTGATAAGGTCCCACATGGGAGATAAGAAGGTAAGAGCCCATGGGATCCAGGGCAATTTGGATCCAAAATTGGCTTAGTGGCAGGAGGCAGAAGGTGATGGTTGAAGGATGTTTTTGCAAGTGGAAGCCTGCGACCAGTGGTGTACCACAGGGATCAGTGCTAAGACACTTGCTATTTGTAGTGTACATTAACGATTTGGACGTGAATATAGGAGATATGATCAGTAAGTTTGCAGATGGCATGAAAATTGGTGGTGTCGTAAATAGTGAGGAGGAAAGCCTTAGATTACAGGACGATATAGATGGGCTAGTAAGATGGGCAGAACAGTGGCAAATGGAATTTAATCCTGAGAAGTGTGAGGTGATGCATTTTGGGAGGACTAACAAGGCAAGGGAATATACAATGGATGGTAGGACCCTAGGAAATACAGCGGTTCAGAGGGACCTTGGTGTACTTGTCCATAGATCACTGAAGGCAGCACCACAGGTAGATAAGGTGGTTAGGAAGGCATATGGGATATTGCCTTTATTACCCAAGGCATAGAATATAAGAGCAGGGAGGTTATGATGGAGCTGTATAAAATGCTAGTAAGGCCACAGCTGGAGTACCGTGTACAGTTCTGGACACCACACTATAGGAAGGATGCGATTGCACTGGAGAGGGTGCAGAAGAGATTCACCAGGATGTTGCCGGGTTGGAGCATTTCAGCTATGAAGAGAGACTGGATAGGATAGGGTTGTTTTCCTTAGAACAGAGAAGGCTGAGGGGGGACCTGACTGAGGTATACAAAATTATGAGGGGCATAGATAGGGTAGATAGGAAGAAACATTTTCACTTAGCGGAATCAATAACCAGGTGGCATAGATTTAAGGTAAGGGGCAGGAGGCTTAGAGCGGATTTGAGGAAAAATGTTTTCACCTAGAGGATGGGTGGAATCTGGAACACACTGCCTGAAGGGGTGGTAGAGGCAGGAACCCTCACAACATTAAAGAAGTATTTAAATGAGCACGTGAAACGCCATATCATACAAGGCTACAGGCCAAGTGCTGGAAAATGGGATTAGAATAGTTAGGTGTTTGATGGCCGGCACAGACACGATGGGCCTGTTTCTGTGCTATATAGCTCTACAACTCTATGACCCTGTCAATCCCTTCAAGGGAAGGCGGTGGCATATTGGTAATGTCACTGAACTAGTAATTCAGAGGCCTAGGCTGATGCACTGGGGACATGGGCTCGAATTGATTGTTGTAGAGACCCATCTGGTTCACTAATATCCTTTAGGGAAGGAAATCTGCTGTCCTTACCTGGTCTAGATTCCAGACCCACAGCAATGTGGTGGACTCTAAACTGTCCTCTGAAATGGCCTAGCAAAGAACAAAGAGAACAAAGAAAATTACAGCACAGGAACAGGCCCTTCAGCCCTCCAAGCCTGCGCCGATCCAGATCCTCTATCTAAACAAGCCACTCAGTTCAAGGCAATTAGGGATGGGCAACAAATGCTGGCCTTGCCAGCGATTCCTGCATCCCATGAAATAATTTTTAAAAAGTATTTTGTAGGTTTCAATGAGATCACCTCTCATTTTTCGAAACTAGAGAGAATATTGTCCCAATTTCCCCAATCTCTCTTCATTGGACAGTCCCGCCATCCCAGGAACAAGTCTGGTGAACCTTCGTTGCACTCCCTCCATGGCAATAATATCCTTCCTAAGCTAAGGGGAGCAAAACTACACACAGTACTCCAGGTGCGGTCTAACCCAGGTTCTATACAAATTGAAGCAAGACTTTGCTACTCCTGTATTCAGATCCTCTTGCGATAAAGGTTAAGTTACCATTTGCCTTCCTAATTGCTTGCTGCACCTGCATATTAGCACATTGATGAGGACACCCAGGTCCCTTTGTCCATCTACACCTTCTAATTTCTTACCATTTAAGAAATACTCTGCACATCTATTCCTCCTACCAAAGTGGATAATCTCACATTTTTCCGCATTATATTCCATCTGGCATGTTCTTGCCCACTCACTAAGTCTGTCCAAATCCGCTTGAAGCCGCTTTGCATCTTCCTCACAACACACACTCCCATCTAGTTTTGTGTCATCCACAAACTTGGAAATATTACATTTGGTCCCCACATCCAAATCATTGATATATACTGTGAACAGCTGGGGCTCAAGTACTGATCCTTGCGGTACCCCACTAGTCACAACCTGCCATCGTGAGAATGGCCCGTTTATTCCCACTCTCTGTTTTCTGTCTGTTCACCAATCCTTAATCCATGGCAGTATATTACCCCCTATCCCATGTGCCTTAATGTTGCTAACCAACTTCCTGTAGGGGACATTATCAAAAGCCTTCTGAAAATCCAAATATACTACATCCAGACTCCTGTTTATCAATTCTGTTAGTAACATCCTCAAAAAACTCCACCATGTTCGTCAAACATGATTTCCCATTCATAAATCCATGTTGACTATGCCCAATCAGATTATCATCCACGTGTCTATTTATCACATCCTTTAGAATAAATTCTAGCATTTTCCTTACCACTGATGTAAGGCTAACAGGTCTGTAGTTCCTTATTTTATCTCTCTCTCCCTACTTAAATAGTGGGGTGACATTTGTGACCTTCCAATCTGCAGGAACCTCTCCAGAATCTACAGAATTTGGAAGATGATCAGCAATGCATCCACCATCTCCAAAGCTACCTCTTTCAACACGCTGTGGTGTAGAATATCAGGCCCCGGGGACTTATCAACCTTCAGTTCCATTAATTTCTCCAATACAACCTTCTTACTAATTCTAATTTCCTTCAATTCCTCATTCTCCCATGTCCCTTGGATCTCTAATTCTGGGAGATTTCTTGTATCTTCCTCAGTGAAGACAGACACAAAGTAATCATTTAGCTTCTTTGCCATTTCTCTATTCCCCATTATAAATTCTCCTGACTCTGCCTGTAATGGACCCACATTTGTCATCACCAAATGTTTCTTCTTTACGTATTTACAGAAGCTTTTACAGTCCGTTTTTATGTTATTGCTAGTTTACATTCATATTCTATTCTCCCTTTCTTTATCAGTTTCTTGGCCCTCCTTTGCTGTATTCTAAAATCCTCCCAATCCTCAGGTTTACTACTATTTCTGGCAACTTTACAGGCCTTTTCTTTTAATCTTATACAATCCTTAACTTTCTTTGTTAGCCACAGTTGACTGCCTTTTCTTTTGGGGTTTTTGTGCCTTGACAGAATGTACAGGTGCTCTAAACTATGTAATAATTCTTCAAAGACTATCCATTGCCTATGTACTGTCATACCTTTAATGTATTTTCCCAATCCACCTCAGCCAATTTGCCCCTCATACCTTCATAATTTCCTTTGTTCAAATTTAGCATCCTGGCTTCAGATTGAACTACCTCATAAAGGCCTGCTCAGGTCGGGAAGAAGAACCCGACCCGAATGCGACTGAACCACAGCGGATCCAAGTCCGACCCGGCCCGAGTCCCTCCGATTTTGCCCCGAGCCCGACCCGACCATCCCTTTACTTACCTTCCTGACACCGAACCTGCAGGAAACTGCAGCGCATGCATGATGACGTCATAGTGACGTCACTCGCTCACTGCGCAGACTCAGTTTCGTCCCGGACTCCCAGCTCATGTAAGTTTTTTAATTTCAATACTTACCAGCAGAGCACTTACCATGTGTGTCCAGCACAACCCAGACCCGGCCCGATCCAGACTTGAGCCCGAAAGCTGGACCCGGAAGAGGGGCCCGACCCGACCCAAACCCATCGGGTACCGTCGGGTTTGGGTCGGGTAGCAGGCCTTTACTACTTCACTTTCAAACTTAATGTAAAATTCTATCATATTACAGTCATTCATTTCTAAAGGTTCTTTTACAAGATTAATATAAGCCCTTTCTAACGACATAATACTAGATCTAAAATACCCTGTTCTCTAGTCAGTTCCTCAACATACTGCTCTAGAAAACCAGCCCTAACACACTCCAGAAACTCGTCCTCCACAGCATTAGCGATCATTAGGTTTACCCAGTCTATATGCAGATTGAAGTCACCCATGATTACTGCACTACCCATGTCATATGCTTCTCTAATCTCCTGATTAATGCCATGCCCCACACCACCAGTACTGTTTGGTGACCTATACACAACTCCGACCAATGTTTGCTGCCCCTTGCTGTTTCTTCGCTCTACCCAAACAGATTCCACATTTTGTTCTTCTGATCTGAGATCCTCCCTTACTAATGTATTGATCCTATCCCTTGTTATCAGTGCAACACTACCTCCTTTTCCTTTTTGCCTGTCCTTCCTAAATGTCGAAAATCCTCAAATATTCAGTTCCCAATCTTGGTCACCCTGAGACCACGTTTCTGTAATGGCCATTAGATCATACCCATTTATCTTTATTTGTGCCTTTATATCATATACCTTGTTGTGAATGTTGCATGCATTCAGGTAGTGTGCTTTAACTTCGTCTTTTTGATATTATTTTGCATTCTAAGCCTAGTTAATGCTCAGCTTTGTTTCGCCTGCCTTCTAATGTCGCTTGCTACTTTTCTACTTCTTGTTACCAGCTTTACTTCCTTCCACTTTGAGTTACCCCTCAGATTCCCATTCCCCTAACAAGTTAGTTTAAACCTTCCCCAACATCACTAGCAAATCTCCCTGGTAGGATATTAGTCCCAGTCCTGTTACGGTGTAACCTGTCCATCTTATATTGATCCCACCTGCCCCAGAACCAGTCCCAATGCCTCAGAAATCTGATGCCCTCCCTCCTACACCATTCTTCAGCGATGTGTTGAATCGATCAATCCTCCTATTTCTATCCTCACGAGCGTGTGGCACTGGGAGTAATCCTTAGATTACTGCTCTGGAGGTCCTGCTCTTTCATTTCTTTCCTAGCTCCCTGAAATCTGCTTTCAGGATTTCGTCCCTCTTCCTACCTGTGTCATTGGTACCAATGTGGACCATGACCTCTGGCTTTTCACCCTCCCTCAGAAGGATGTCCTGCAACCGCTCGGTGACATCCTTGACCCTGGCACCAGGGAGGCAACATACCATCCTGGAGTCATGTTTATTGCCACAGAAACAACTGTCTGACCCCTGACTATCGAACCCCCTACCACTATTGCTCTTCCTCCCCTCCTGTGCAGCTGGATCCATGGACTTTGCTCTGGCTGCATTCCCCTGAGGAACCATCGCCCTCACCAGTATCTAAAATGGAAAACCAATTAGCAAGCAAGATAGCCTTAGGAGACTCCTGCACTACATGTCTGGTTCTCTTAGACTGCCTGGCGGTCACCCATTCCGTCTCTGCCTGCATGTTCCTAACCTGCAGTGTGACCACCTCCCTAAACATGCTATCCACGTAATCCTCAGTCTTGCGGATGCACAACAGTGATTCCAGCCACCACTTGAGTTCCGAAACCCGCAGCTCAAGCTTCTGCAGCCAGTGACACCTCCTGCAGATGTGTTTGTCTAGGCCACATGGTGCATCCATAACTTCCCACATACCGCAGGACGTACATTCCACTTGGCCAAGCTGACCTGCCATACTGTAACTTTATAAACTATTTATTACAATTAGAATAAGTAGAATAACTCGCCAATCAGCTTCTATCCCTATACCGAAGTAAGAGCCAGCTACTGAAGGCTGACAAGGGTAGAAAAAGAATGCAAAGAGCACCTCCCTCACTCACCAAACTCCCATGTTGCACTCTGTGCACTCAAAGCAGCATTTAGTGCAGACAAAGCAGCAATGAGGAAGCCCTGCTTTTATACTTTCTGAAAAACCAGCCAGCTACCTAAGTAACTGGCTGCAGTTGCTCCCTGAGAGCTTGCACACCCCTGTTTTAAGGCAGAAATAAAACTCAACTTCTCTTAACTTAAGGTGCAATTTTTAGTAAATTGCTAAATTGAAGAAAAAACTAGACTTTCGATAGAAATTAACCCTTAAAACTCCCTCTCACCAGACTCACCAGCTCTCAGTGCAGAACATTAGTGAACAAGATGGGTTTTTGTGACATAGAAACATAGAAAATAGGAGCGGGAGTTGGCCATTTGGGCCTGCTCCGCCATTCAAAAAAGATCATGGTTGATCGTCTAATTCAGTACCCTGTTCCCACTTTCTCCCCGTATCCCTTGATCCCTTTGGCATTAAGAAATATATCTATGTCCTTCTTGAATATATTTAATGACTTGGCCTTCACTGCCTTCTGCGGTAGAGAATTCCACAGGTTCACCACCCTCTGAGTGAAGTAATTTCTCCTCATCTTGGTTCTAAATAGCATACTCCATTTCCTGAGACTGTAACCCCTGGTTCTGGACACCCCAGCCATCGAGAACATCCTTCCTGCATCTAACCTGTTAGAATTTTAGAGGTTTCTATGAGATTCCCTGTCATTCTTCTAAACTCTAGTGAATATAGACCTATTCAACCCAATCTTTCCTCATAGGTCAATCATGCCATCCCAGGAATCAGCCTAGTAAATCTTCTTTGCACTCCCTTCATGGCAAGAGCATCCTTCCTCAGATAAGGAGACCAAAACTGCACACAATACTCCAGATGTGGTCTCACCAAGGCCCTGTATAACTGCAGTAAGACATCCTTGCTCCTGTACTCAAATTCTTTTACAATGAAGGCCAACATACCATTCGCCTTCCTAACAGCTTGCTGCACCTGAATGCTTGCTTTCAGCAACTGGTGTACAAGGACACCCAGGTCTCGTTACACCTCCCCCTTTCCCAATCCATCACCATTCAGATAATAATCTGCCTTTCTGTTTTTACAACCAAAGTGGATAACCTCACATTTATCCAAACGTTATATTGCTTCTGCCATGCATTTGCCCACTCACCCAACTTGTCCAAATCACATCAGAGCCTCTTTGCATCCTCCTCACAGCTCACATTCCCCATCCCCCAGCTTTGTATCGTCTGCAAACTTGGAAATGTTACATTTAGTTCTCTCGCCCATGTCATTAATATATATTGTGAATAGCTGGGGCCCAAGCACTGATCCCTGCAGTACCCCACTAGTCACTGCCTGCCACCTGGAAAAAGACCCGTTTATTCCTGCTCTCTGTTTCCTGTCTGTCAACCAATTCTCAATCCATGCCAGTATATTACCCCCAATCCTATGTGCTTTATTTTTGCACACTAACCTCTTATGTGGGACCTTATCAAAAGCCTTCTGAAAATCCAAACACACCACACCCACTGGTTCTCCCTTATCTATTCTACTAGTTACATCCTCAAAAAACTCCAGTAGATTTGTTAAGCATGATTTCCCTTTCGTAAACCCATGTTGACTTTGTCCAATCCCGTTTATGCTTTCCAGGTGTTCTGCTATCACATCCTTTATAATAGACTCTAGCATTTTCCCCACTACTGATGTAAGGCTAACTGGTCTGTAATCCCCTGTTTTTTTTCTCCCTCCTTTTTTAAATAGTGGGGTTACATTTGCCACCCTCCAATCTGTAGGAACTCCTCCAGAGTCTATAGAATTTTGGAACATGACCACCAATGCATCCACTATTTCCATGGCCACTTCCTTTAGTACTCTGGGATGTACATTATCAGGCCCTGGGGATTTGTCAGCCTTTAACCCAATTAATTTCCCTAGCACTATTTTTTTTTTTACTAATACTGATTTCCTTCAGTTCCTCTCTCTCATTAGACCCTTGGTTCCCTAACATTTCTGGGAGGTTATTTGTCTCCTCCTTTGTGAAGAGAGAACCAATGTATGTGTTTAATTGTTCTGTCATTATAATTTCCCCTGTTTCTGGCTGTAAGGGACCTACATTTGTCTTCACTAGTCTTTTTCTCTTCACATATTTATAGAAGCTTTTACAGTCAGTTTTTATGTTCCCCGCAAGTTTACTCTCATACTCAATTTCCCCCCGCTTAATCAACCTCTTTGTCCTCCTTTGCTGAATTCTAAACTGCTTACAATTCTTTGCTGCTTTTTCTGGAAATTTTATATGCCTCCTCTTTGGATCTAATACTATCCCTAATTTCTTTTGTAAGTCACGGTTGAGCTACCTTTCCGGTTTTATATATCGTGACAATCGATGATAGTTTCTTGGCACCATTACTGAGACTAGCTTTCAATTCCAGATTTTAATGAATGCATTTTATTTATTAATTAATAAATTCCATCAGTTGTTGTAGTGGGTTTTGAATCCCTGTCCCCAGGGCATTAGGTCCAGGCCTCTGGATTACTAGTTCAGTGACATTATTACTACGCCACTATCTCCCCTGGTCTGGTTCAGCCTCAGGCAGTATGAAAAACAACAAAGCACATCATGTTCTCTTCATTAGTAGGCTAACTACAACTTTTCTGATCAATTCATCTTCTGATACTGGTGGCTCTGTCATAACAGTAGAATCTTCTCGCTCCTTTATTCGATATTACACAATTGCTCTCGACCAGGGGTCTGCAACTTGCGGCTCTGGAGCTGCAATGTGGCTTTTTAACATCTCATTTGCTGCTCCCAACCTTTTCCAATTAGATTGCATTAACATGAAAAAAAGCCTAAAAAGTGCCAATAAAATTAAGATCTGTGTTTTTATTGTGGCGATAAAAGGTTAAACATTATGCTGCTCTTTATGGTTTCAAATTATTAATTTAACAAAAAACATAATGTTCTCTAAATAAACCTGTTGAGTGGTATGGCTACACCATGGTTATAGATAATGCTTTTGATTCAAGCAACAAGTTTTATGGTTGTGACCATTATTGGTTCTCATATGGCCGAGATGATAAATTCTTCTGAATGTGCTATCAGAAGCTATTTTTTTAAACACGAGAATAAATGGCTCAAAAAATTGTCTTAATTCTATGCATCTTAAGTTAAAGTTTGTTTTAAAGATGACTACTGGCAAAATTATAGTTAAAAAAGTCAAAAAATTTGGTAATTCTGAGTTAGGTCTATCTTAATTTTTTTCCTATTGATACATAAATTCAATGTAAGTATTTTATTTATTATATATTCAAATTGTGCATTCTACCAAAGACACTTGGCAATTTGCCAAGTATTCAGTTTAGAAATGCCAAATTTCCATCTTTTGCTCCCAATAGATTTTATTTTAGGCAATTTTTTAAAAAAGGCTCTTCAGGTAAAAATGGTTGCAGACTCCTGCTCTAGACCATGAGTTCCCGTGTCCTTTGTTTTCCCCAGCTGAATAGGATACCAGCAGCTTGACCTCTGACCCACTTTCAGATTTCCATGGCCAGGGACTGATTCTCTGATCGTAGAGTCTCTGATCAGAGAGTCATAGAGTTATCCAGCAATTTCCCAATGAATTATGCCAAGCTAACCTGCCTGTAGTTCCCTGTTTTCTCTCTCCCTCTTTTCTCGAATAGCAGTGTTACATTTGCTAACTTCCCATCTGCTGAAACCATTCTAAAATCTAGGGAATATTGGAAAATCATAACCAGTGCATACACTATCTCTGCAGCTACTGCTTTTAGAACACTAGGATGTAGGTCATCAGATCCTGGGGATTTGTTGGCTTATAGTCCCTTAAGTTTCTGTAATACTTTTTCTCTGCTGATATTAATTACCTGAAGTTCCTCACTCATATTAGCCCCTTAGTTACCCTCTATTTCCAGTATGTAATTTGTATCTTCTTCTGTGAAGACTGACAAAAAATATTTGTTCAATATCTTTGCCATTTCCTCATTCCCATAATAATTTCTCCCGTCTCTGCCTCTAAGGGACCAATGCTTATTTTAGCTACTTTCCTTTTTACATACTTGAAAAAGGTCTTACAATCTGTTTTTTTATTCCTGGCTAGTTTACTTTCATACCCTATTTTTTCCCCTTTGTGTCAACTTTTTAAATCGCCCTTTGCTGGTTTTTCTCCCAATCCTCAGGCTTACTACTATTCTCTGCAACAAAATAAGCCTCTTCCTTTCATCTAATATGAGTAATACTCCCTAGTAAGCCATGGATGGATCTTTCTCGCTGATTTTTTAAAAATAAAATCAAATGCATCTTTGCTGAAAGTTTATCATTTTATTAAATGTTTACCACTGTTGATTTATCGCTGTACCCTTTAGTCTATTTAACCAGTTGACCTTAGCCAGCTCTCCCTCATATCTATGTAATTGACTTTCTTTAAGTTGAAAATTCTTGTTTTTGACTCGAATATGTCGCTCTCAAACTTAATATGGAATTTAATTGCATTATAATCACATCTTCCCAGAGAAGATTATCAATTAACCCTGCCACATAACACAATACTGGATCTAAAATAGCTTTATCCCTAATTAATTTGACAACGTACTGTTTGAGAGAAGCTGATAATTAAGCATTCTACAAACTCATCTTCAAAACTACTTTTGCCAATTTGCTTTAACTTCAGAAATGCTGATAGGTGACATCCCTTCAGACCTTCTTTTAAACAATGTATTTACAACCCCTCTCCCCTTCCTCATGTGACCTCTTCACAATATATTAAATCACTTTCAATTTTACTCTAAAATAAAAGCAAAATACTGCGGATGCTGGAAATCTGAAACAAAAACAAGAAATGCTGGATTCACTCAGCAGGTCTGGCAGCATCTGTGGAAAGAGAAGCAGAGTTAACGTTTCGGGTCAGTGACCCTTCTTCGGAACTGACAAATATTAGAAAAGTCACAGATTGCATTAACATGAAAAAAAGCCTAAAAAGTGCCAATAAAATTAAGATCTGTGTTTTTATTGTGGCGATAAAAGGTTAAACATTATGCATCTCCGCTCAGTCCGCAAGCAGGACCCTGAGCTTCCGGTTGCTTGCCATTTCAACACTCCCCCCTGCTCTCATGCTCACATCTCTGTCCTGGGATTGCTGCAGTGTTCCAGTGAACATCAACGCAAGCTCGAGGAACAGCATCTCATCTACCGATTAGGCACACTACAGCCTGCCGGACTGAACATTGAGTTCAATAATTTCAGAGCATGACAGCCCCCCACTTTACTTTCATTTTTAGTCATTTTTAGTTATTTTTTCTTCCTTTTTTTTTGCATTCCTTTTTACATTTTTTGCATTTATTTCATTTCATCTTAGTTTGTTCAGTTTGCTTACCCACTGTTTTTTTCAGGTTGATTTTCTTCAGGTTTGCACTTGCTGATGTTCTATATTCAGTATATTCACACCTAATCTGTACTAATGCTTTGTCTTTCAAAACACCATTAACATATTGTTTGCCTTTGCTCTGTGACCTTTTGGTCAGCTATGTGGCCTGGTCCAATCTGCACCTTCTCCTTTGTTATCTCTTGCCCAACCCCCACCTCACTTGTTTATAATCTGTGACTTTTCTAATATTTGTCAGTTCCGAAGAAGGGTCACTGACCCGAAACGTTAACTCTGCTTCTCTTTCCACAGATGCTGCCAGACCTGCTGAGTGAATCCAGCAATTCTTGTTTTTGTTTCAATTTTACTCTGTTGCTTTTTAAATCATATTTCATACAATGGCTCATATTTTGTAGCCAGCAGCAAAGCAACAGCACTCGCCGCAGACCTCAAAGTAAGCTGTCCACAGATATTGAGCAATTACATTACCAAAAGGATGTAGATGCTTTGGAGAGGGTGCAGAGGAGGTTCACCAGGATGTTGCCTGGTATGGAGGGCGCTAGCTATGAAGAGAGGTTGAGTAGATTAGGATTATTTTCATTAGAAAGACAGAGGTTGAGGGGGGACCTGATTGAGGTGTACAAAATCATGAGAGGTATAGACAGGGTGGATAGCAAGAAGCTTTTTCCCCCAGAGTGGGGGATTCAATTACTAGGGGTCACGAGTTCAAAGTGAGAGGGGAAAAGTTTAGGGGGGATATGCGTGGAAAGTTCTTTACGCAGAGGGTGGTGGGTGCCTGGAACGCGTTGCCAGCGGAGGTGGTAGACGCAGGCACGATAGCGTCTTTTAAGATGTATCTAGACAGATACATGAATGGGCAGGAAGCAAAGAGATATAGACCCTTAGAAAATAGGCGACATGTTTAGATAGAGGATCTGGATCGGCGCAGGCTTGGAGGGCCGAAGGGCCTGTTCCTGTGCTGTAATTTTCTTTGTTCC
Source organism: Heterodontus francisci (assembly GCF_036365525.1). Classification (NCBI taxonomy): domain Eukaryota; kingdom Metazoa; phylum Chordata; class Chondrichthyes; order Heterodontiformes; family Heterodontidae; genus Heterodontus; species Heterodontus francisci. The sequence goes on along the minus strand of NC_090376.1, from coordinate 46,687,552 downwards.
TTGTTTTTTGTAATCTCTGTCTCACAGGCTTCCTCTTTCCCAATGTTAATTTGAATCTGGCGCCAAGTCAAGGGGATCTGCAGTTGTCTGGTAACAGTGATGCCATCATGCAGAGCAAGCAGCCAATCACATTAAAGAACTCTCAGAGAGCAAACCAGGAACTTAACTGCACTTTAACTACCAAACTGTAGTGGTGATGTTGGGAATGGCATTAAACGGGAAATTAGAGATGCATGCGATAAAGGAACATCTGTAATTAAAGGTGACCTTAATCTGCATATAGATTGGGCAAATCAAATTAGTCACAGTACTGTAGAGGAGGAATTCATGGAGTGTATACGGGATGGTTTTCTGGACCAATACATTGAGGAACCAACTAGAGAACAGGCCATCCTAGACTGGGTATTGTGTAATGAGTGAGGAATAATTGACAATCTAGTTGTGTGAGACCCCTTGAGGATGAGCGACCATAATATGATAGAATTCTTCATCAAAGATGGGGAGTGACGTAGTTGATTCTGAGACCAGGGTCCTGAATCTTAATAAAGGAAACTACGAAGGTATGAGGCGTGAGTTGGCTATGATGGATTGGGAAACGTTACTTAAAGGGATGACGGTGGATAGGCAATGGCAAACATTCAAAGAGTGCATGGATGAACTGCAACAATTGTTTATTCCTGTCTGGCGCAAAAGTAAAACAAGAAAGGTAGCCAAACCATGGCTTATAAGGGAAATTAGAGATAGCATTAGATCCAAGGAAGAGACATACAAATTCGCCAGAAAAAACAACAGACCTGAGGACTGGGAGCAGTTTAGAATTCAGCAAAGGAGGACCAAGGATTAAGAAGGGGAAAATAGAGTACGAGAGTAAATTTGCAGGGAACATAAAAACTGACTGTAAAAGTTTCTCCAGGTATGTGAAGAGAAAAAGATTGGTGAAGACAAACGTAGGTCCCTTGCAGTCAGAAACAGGGGAATTTAATATGGTGAACAAAGAAATGGCTGACCAACTAAATGCATACTTTGGTTCTGTCTTCACAAAGGAGGACATAAATATCATACCAGAAATGTTGGGCAACACAGGGTTTAGTGAGAGGGAGGAACAGAAGGATATCAGTATTAGTAGAGAAATGGCGTTGGGGAAATTGATTGGATTGAAGGCCGATAAATCCAAAGGGCCTGATAATCTACATCCCAGAGTAGTTAAGGAAGTGGCCCTAGAAATAATGGATGCATTGGTGGTCATCTTCCAAGATTCTATAGACTCTGGAGGAGTTCCTACAGATTGGAGGGTAGCTAATGTAACCCCACTATTTAAAAAGGGAGGTAGAGAGAAAACAGGGAATTATAGACCAGTCAGCCTGACGTCAGTAGTGGGGAAAATTCTAGAGTTCATTATAAAAGATTTTATAGCATAGTACTTGGAGAACAGTGGTAGAATCGGACAGAGTCAACATGGATTGACAAAAGGGAAATCATGCTTGACAAATCTACTAGAATTCTTCGAGGATTTAACTAGTAGAGTTGATGAGGGGGAGCCAGTGGATATGGTTGATTTGGACTTTCAGAAGGCTTTTGACAAAGTCCCACATAAGAGATTAGCGTGTAAAATTAAAGCGTGTGGGATTGGGGTCAGTGTAATGCAATGGATAGAAAATTGGTTGACAGACAGATAACAAAGAGTAGGAATAAACGGGTCTTTTTCCGAAATGGCAGACAGTGACTAGTGGGGTACCGCTGGGATCGGTGCTAGGACCCCAGCTGTGCACAATATATATGAATGATTTAGATGAGGGAACTAAATGTAATATCTCCAAATTTGCAGATGACACAAAACTGGGTGGGCGGGTGAGTTGCGAGGAGGTTGCAGAGAGGCTTCAGGGTGATTTGGACAAGTTAAGTGAATGGGCAAATGCATGGCAGATGCAGTATAATGTGGATAAATGTGAGGTTATCCACTTTGGTAGCAAAAACAGGAAGGCAGATTATTATTTGAACGGTTATAAACTGAGAGCGGGCAACGAGACCTGGGTGTTCTCGTAGACCAGTCGCTGAAGGTAAGCATGCAGGTGCAACAGGCGGTAAAAAAGGCAAATGGTATGTTGGCCTTCATAGCGAGAGGATTCGAGTACAGGAGCAGGGATGTCTTGCTGCAATTATATAGAGCCTTGGTGAGGCCACACCTGGAATATTGTGTGCAGTTTTGGTCTCCTTATCTGAGGAAGGATGTTCTTGCTATAGAGGGAGTGCAGTGAAGGTTTACCAGACTGATTCCCAGGATGGCGGGACTGACGTATGAGGAGCGATCGAGTCAGTTAGTATTATATTCGCTGGAGTTCAGAAGAGTGAGGGGGGATCTCATAGAAACCTATAAAATTCTAACAGGACTTGACAGGGTAGATGCAGGAAGGATGTTCTCGATGGTGGGGGAGTCCAGAACCAGGGGTCATAATCTAAGGATAGGGGGTACAGCTTTCAGGATTGAGATGAGGAGAAATGTCTTCACCCAGAGAATGGTGAACCTGTGGAATTCACTACCACAGAAAGCAGTTGAGGCCAAACCATTGTATACTTTCAAGAAGGAGTTAGATATAGCTCTTGCGACGAAAGGGATCAAAGGATATGGGGGGAAAGTGGGAACAGGTTACTGAGTTGGATGATTAGCCATGATCATAATGAATGGTGGAGCAGGCTCGAAGGGCCAAATGCCCTACTCCTGCTCCTATTTTCTATGTTTCTATGATTATCTTTCACTTTTTATAAATTTTACTGAGTGAAATAAAGATTAGCACATATACATTAGTAGCTGAAACATCAACATTAAAAAATAATTTTAATTACATTAAAACTCTATGGAATCAATGCAAAATTTTGATATACAAATATAAAATTAACTTTCAAAGGCAGGATGGGTACTTCAGCAGCAGGTATAACTTAGTACTTGTTCAATAAAACGATTTACACACGTTAAAGATGTAACTTTTCAGGTTTGTTTTAAACAACAACTTGCATTTATATAGTGCCTTTAATACAATAAAACATCCCAAGATACTTCACAGGGGAATTATAAAACAAATTGACACTGATCCCCATATTTTTTTACTTTTTTTTATTCATTCATGGGATGTGGGTGTCGCTGGCCAGGCCAGCATTTATTGCCCATCCCTAATTGCCCTTGAGAAGGTGGTGGTGAGTTGCCTTCTTGAACCGCTGCAGTCCACGTGGGGTAGGTACACCCACTGTGCTGTTAGGAAGGGCGTTCCAGGATTTTGAGTCAGCGACAGTGAAGGAACGGCGATATAGTTCCAAGTCAGGATGGTGTGTGACTTGGAGGGGAACTTGCAGATGGTGGCGTTCCCATGCATTTGCTGCCCTTGTCCTTCTAATTGGTAGAAGTCGCGGGTTTGGAAGGTGTTGTCTAAGGAGCCTTGGTGCATTGCTGCAGTGCATCTTGTAGATGGTACACACTGCTGCCACCATGCGTCGGTGGTAAAGGGAGTGAATGTTTGTAGATGGGGTGCCAATCTAGCAGACTGCTTTGTCCTGGATGGTGTCGAGCTTCTTGAGTGTTGTTGGAGCTGCACCCATCCAGGCAAGTGGAGAGTATTCCATCACACTCCTGACGTGCCTTGTAGATGGTGGACAGGCTTTGGGGAGTCAGGAGGTGAGTTACTTGCCTCAGGAATCCTAGCCTCTGACCTGCTCTTGTAGCCACAGTATTTCTATGGCTACTCCAGTTCAGTTTCTGGTCAATGGTAGCCCCGAAGATGTTGATAGTGGAGGATTCAGCAATGGTAATGCCATTGAATGTCAAGGGAAAGATGGTTAGATTCTCTCTTGTTGGAAATGGTCACTGCCTGGCACTTGTGTGGCAGGAATGTTACTTGCCACTTGTCAGCCCAAGCCTGGATATTGTCCAAGTCTTGTTGCATTTCTACATGGATTACTTCAGTATCTGAGAAGTCACGAATGGTGCTGAACATTGTGCAATCATCAGCGAACATCCCCACTTCTGACCTTATGATTGAAGGAAGGTCATTGATGAAGCAGCTGAAGATGGTTGGGCCTAGGACACTACCCTGAGGAACTCCTGCAGCGATGTCCTGGAGCTCAGATAATTGACCTCCAATAAATATGGGCAGCACAGTGGCGCAGTGGTTAGCACTGCAGCCTCACAGCTCCAGTGACCAGGGTTCAGTTCTGGGTATTGCCTGTGCGCAGTTTGCAAGTTCTCCCTGTGTCTGCGTGGGTTTCCACCGGGTGCTCCAGTTTCCTCCCACCTCCAAAGACTTGCAGGTTGATAGGTAAATTGGCCATTGTAAATTGCCCGTAGTATAGGTAGGTGGTAGGAGAATGGTGTGGATGTGGTAGAGAATATGGGATTAATGTAGGATTAGTATAAATGGGTGGTTGTTGGTCGGCACAGACTCGGTGGGTCTAAGGGCCTGTTTCAGTGCTATATCTCTAAATAAATAAAATAAAAATAAATAAACCACAACCATCTTCCTTTGCGCTTGATATGACTCCAGCCAGCAGAGGGCTTTCCCCCTGATTCCCATTGACCTCAGTTTTGCTAGGGCTCCTTGATGCCATACTCGATCAAATGCTGCCTTGATGTCAAGGGCAGTCACTCTCACCACACCTCTTGAGTTCAGCTCTTTTGTCCAAATTTGAACCAAGGCTGTAATGAGATCAGGAGCTGAGTGGCCCTGGCGGAACCCAAACTGAGTGTCACTGAGCAGGTTATTGCTAAGCAAGTGCCACTTAATGGCACTGTTGATGACACTTTCCATCGCTTTACTGACGTTTGAGAGTAGGCTGATGGGGCGGTAATTGGCCGGGTTGGACTTGTCCTGCTTTTTGTGTTCAGGACATACCTGGGCAATTTTCCACATTGCAGGGTAGATGCCAGTGTTGTAACTGTGTGGCAAGTTCTGGAGCACAGGTCTTCAGTACTATTGCCGGAATACTGTCAGGGCCCATATCCTTTGCAGTATCCAGTGCCTTCAGTCGTTTCTTGATATCACGCGGAGTGAATCGAATTGGCTGAAATCTGGCATCTGTGATGCTGGGGACTTCAGGAGGAGGCCAAGATGGATCATCAACTCGGCACTTCTGGCTGAAGATTGTTGCAAATGCTTCAGCCTTATCTTTTGCACTGATGTGCTGGGTTCCCCCATCACTGAGGATGGGATATTTGTGGAGCCACCTCCTCCAGTTAGTTGTTTAATTGTCCACCACCATTCACAGCTGGATGTGACAGGACCGCAGAGTCACTGACAGTGGATTTCTACATTGAACTGTGCCCTTGCAGCTGCCAGAAGTTGGTATCAGTTTCACAGTTGTAATGATGGTGAACACTGACAGTTTCATTGTCATTACAATGGCAAAATCCAGGCCTTTATTTCACCCATTACTACAGGCCTCTGTAATGACATTCCTGCCCGAACTACTACAGTTGAAAACTGGATACAATAATGAGGATGCCATTGTACCTGCAAACAAGTAACTGTCAGATAGCGTTAAACTAGTATGAGATGATGTTCACCTGTTAGACATGATGGTTAAGTGAATTCTCCAGGCTGGACTAAAAAACATATACACATAGGATTTACCAACAGTATCACCTTACGAGGTCCATAATATCTACAGCTTCATCTTTTCCAGATTAGAGAAATACTATAAATTGCATTTACAATTTGAGATACAGGAAATGCAACATTTAAATTGGTGGTTTGATGATGAAGCAGCATCCTGCAACCATCTGTTATACATTCATTCTGTAGGGAAGAGATTCCAAGGTCTTGAAGTCATTTAGTGACTATTTTATGCACATTTTGGGGGATGGCAACTTATTGCAACCTACACATGGGGCTGAATTTTACACCGTCCCAGCAGGTCGGATGGTGGCGTGGGGGCGGTGTAAAATTAAGCGGGAGGCTCCGGGAGGCCTCCCCGCCCCGCTCTGCCTCCAGCCAAGTTTACGGCGTCGGGCGGGGGGTGGGAAACCGTACACCCACGGCCAATCAAGGCTCTTAAGTGACAACTTAAGGGCCCTCGCCCGCCTCCATGGGTATTTTACCCGTGGCAAGCGGGCGTGCTGGGGACGTGAAAGGCCGCCGAGCAATAGCTGCCGGCCTTTCCGTGCCCCGGGGGACCCAATTGAGGGCTGCCCCCACCTCCCAATCTACCCCCGGGACCGAAGACGTCCGTCTCCCCACAAACGACCACTTCAGCCTCACCAGGGAAGGACCTATCCTCCTGGTGAGGCAACCTTAACTTACCTTCCCTCCAGGCTCCTTGTTGTCGGCTGGGCTACAGTCCCAGCAGTGGCCACCGCTCCCGGCAGCTCATGGCTGGCAGCTCACGGAGGTGGGACCTCCTCCCTCAAGTGGGTGGAAGTCCCGCCTCGGGACAATGAAAGCCCGAGGATCCGTAAAATACAGGACGGAACCCCAGGCTAGGCGAAAGTGGGTTTCTGTCCGCCAAAGGTAAAATTCAGCCCATGGTATAATTTACAAAGTCATTTTTTTTCTTCAAGAGGAGAAACGGAAATATATATATTGCGTAGTTGGTAGACTTGTCAAATGCATTAAGTCCTGCTTCGTTAAATATGAACATCTAACTGAGAGGCATCAACAAGTATGCTTTTACATTTCCTTCTTATGGGCTGAATTTTATTTGCGCACCGCGCTTTGAACTCGGTGGCCTTCTGACACGGGAGTGTCGCTGCCGAACCACCGCGTTATTACACACAGGGCTCATTTAAATAGAGGGGGCGCAGCGGCTGCCCCTGATGACGTAGAGGGGGCGGCCACCTGGCAACTGCATCTAGCGCCACTGCGCAGGTGCTATTTTTGAAGGGCTTCAAGCCCTTCAGTAAAATTTTCATATTTAAAGGTCCCGGTCTCCGGGAAATAAAAATAACATTTTATTTCAACTCTAAATCTCGTCTCCCACCCCCAAATGGGTAATTTATATATAAATTGCCATATCCACCCATAGTAAACTTTTATTGTCATCCTGAACTTACCTCCTCGAAACCATCATCCTCCACCCCTCACCACAGGTGCGTGTGGTGCGATCGGCAGTTGTAAAATCGGCATGGGACGGCTGCTGCCAGCAGTTAAGTTCATTTACATCTAATTTTTGTTAATTTAAACATTTAGATGAAGGCCCCGCACCAATGTCCCCCCGCCAACGGCAGTATGCGACAGGCCCTTTGCACCCCGCAGAATTTTACGGCCACCGCCGCCCCCCCCCCCCACCCCCGACCCCCCCCTGGCTGCTGCGACCCACGGCGTCAAGGGGCTTACAATTGGGATTTTATAATTAGTAATTTTATTACCGATCAGTGCAGCTTTAAACTGTTCTAACACAGATGTGTTTTGACTGAAAAATCGTAATGTGATTTGATGTTCCAGTCTGTAGGAGTTTTTCATTACTGCCAACCTAAAGCTAGATTCCATTCTTCTGAAAGTTATATTTTATATATGAAAGTTCTGAATTTTCCGCAGCCCCAGCGGGTCGGATGGTGGCGTGGGGGCGGCATAAAATTGAGCGGGAGGTTCCGGGAGGCCTATCCGCCCCGCTCCCACCTCCAGTCAACTTTACGGCAGTCGGGCAGGGGGGAACGGCCCACCCGCCGGAGGCCAATCAAGGCCCTTAAGTGGCCACTTAAGGGCCCTTGCTCACCTCCATGGCTATTTTACCCATGGCAAACGGGCGTGCTGGGGGCGTGAAAGGCCGCCCAGTGATAGCTGCCGGCCTTTCCGCATGCCGGGGGAGGGAGGCATGGCAGTGGAGCACAGGGTGCTCAATTGAGGGCCGCCCCCGCCTCCCAACCCACCCCCTCCCCCCAAACGACCACTCCAGCCTCACCAGGGAAGGACCGATCTCCCTGGTGAGGCATGCCCAACTGACCTTCGCTCCTGGCGCCATCTGATCAGCTGGGCTGCAGTCCCAGCAGTGGCCACCGTTCCCAGTGGCGCTGCTGGGACTAAGAGCTGTCAGCCCGCTGATTGGCCAGCAGCTCAATGAGGCAGGACTTCCTCCCTCAAGCGGGTGGAAGTCCCGCTTCAGGACAATTAAAGCCCGGGGACCCGTAAAATGCGGGACGGATCCCCAGGCTGGGCGGAAGCGGGTTCGCCACCGTCTGTTACTTCGGTGGCGAATTCCCGTCTGTCTAAGGTAAAATCCAGCCCATTAAGTAAGAGCACAATGTTTTCACTCCTTTAGGTTCATTTACAATGTGAAATCATTTTCCCTGGCAATTGATGTAACACCCAATCAGCAGATTTAGTATTGATTTGATTAGTTGATCAACCCACTGATAGGTAGTAGCTGCAGGAACTGGCTAGACAATGGTTTTCCAAGATGGAACAGAAATAGCAAGCAGGTTTCAGACAGTACAAGTGTATTTTCTCTCATTTTAAAAACAACTGATTTCTAGTCATTTGGTATTACAGAACTTGAGTATTGCTGAAAATAGAGATATTTTGTCGAAGCTTTTCTTCTTGCACTCATTGGGACAATTTGCAAGAATACTTAAGTCAGGGAAACAACAAAGTATAAAGTACAGTATAAATTTGTTGTTCCCTTACACTGGTATTCATGTGAATTGTCCTAATGAGTGCAAGACAAAAAGCTTCAACAAAATGTCGCTATTTTCAGTAATACTCAAGTGATTTCTGCGCAGGAACGAACAGCTATGTTAAAATCTTAGAAGTAGGTATACGAAAATGTTTTCCAGCTCTTTCTCCCACCCTTCCCATTGTTAAATTCACAGATTTATGTGAAAATAAAATTTACCCCATCGAAGACTTCATGGCAAATCATTACACTGACTAAATTGCAATATTGTTGAGAAAGCAAAGAGGAGCATTTATATAAAGTGTTGAGTTTAGCAGAACCAAGAAAGCAAACTTTCAAATTCTGTGTAAAAAGCTGAAGCATGATTAGGTTTTCAATTATGAAAGAATTTTAGAAACATTCTCGGAATGTCGTCTCACATATCTTTTAAATAACTTATGACTAACCACCTGATCTGGGTACAAGAGTAAAGCAATTAGGAGGAGACCATAGGATAAGTTCAGAATAGACCATCCATCCAGTGTCCTCAGGCAGCAAGTGAAGGGTCTTTCATGTTTGAAAAACGTGCCAAATTTGACACTTCTGGTCAAAGCTAAGCCACACAAATCACTATAATCAGTTAGAGCTACAATACCATGCTTAAAGTCATCAACTCCAAAAAAATGTACCCCATAACACTGCTTGATTCCACAGCAAAGGCTGGAGGTTCAGACAACATTTGCAGTCTGTTGATGAGATCAGTTATCTTTTAACGGACTGTTCATCTCTTAATTACAAAAGAAAAACTGTTGCATTAAAACAAAGTTTTTGTTTTGAATGAGGTGCAGCCAAATTGACTATTGATGAGTTGAACAAATAAACGATTAATAAAATGTTCCGAAAACTGCACACAATATTCGAAACGTGGCCTCACCAATGAGTTACATCAGGTGAGCTAATTGCTTCTGAGGCTGCAAACATTTTTACTTGGTGCCGTGCCCACCACCTCCTCCAGCCCCTACCCCCACGCCCAGTAATTTCCTTGAGGATTCCAAGGTGCATTTCATTTGCTTCAGATGCCTTGTGGGCACTTAATGCTTTGATTTCCTTTAAAACACATGCTTTACTGACCTCTACATCTGTTATACCTGTTGTTTGGATTTGGAATTTGCCCAAGATCTTCATTGGTGATGACTGATATGCAGAATTCATTTCATGCATATGCCATTTCCTGATGTTCTAGATTTCTACCCAAATTGTCCCCACTTTTAATCTGTTGCCTTCTTCCATTGTCGCAAAAAAATCCTTTCAATCACTCGTATGCTGTCTTTAGTAATTCATAATGGACTTCAGCATCATTTCCAAACCATACAAGGTTTTGATTTTTATATCTTAAAACTCTGAACATGCACTGTGGGTGCACTTCTTTCAACTCTGAACATGCACTGTGGGTGCACTTCTTTCCTCACTATCTCTGTGACACACAGAAATTTCCTGTTTAAAGTCTGTTTCAATGATCTTTTTAAAAATAGTTTTCTAGTTTGCCACTTTGCCTCGACTGGAACTTCTTTCGCCAGACAAAACTTTGTTTTATTAATGATCAATGATGCCATTAATTTTCATGTTAGTTATCAATACTGGTGAATATTAAAACAAATGCAACATCTCACCCAGTGCCCCATTGCAAAGCTTGTGTTAAAGGCCAAGTCAATTATGACCACTGCAAATTTATCTGATTTCACAAAGGAATTTCCGACCATTTGGTTTTTCCTAATTTTTTCATTTAACTTGTACAATATTGGTATCCCTCATGATTATCACATTATAGCTCTTAGAATGCATTCACACTATAACTGTAGAGCCAGTCCAAACCAGATTCATTCCATACTAATGCTACTGTTACAGTGTAACTACATCCTGAATCCAAAGTCCAGGCTTGGCCTGACATCGCAAGGAAGCAAAGTGAAACTTCCCAGAGGAGGCAGCTTTGCTTCTGAGTCAGTTCACAACTCAACACCCATCTTACACTCCAGGATATTTCCTTTGCTGTGAAAGCCAAATCAGCTTGTTTGTAATGTAATAGCTTGCTGTGTGCAAATTGGCTGCCATGTTCCCTACATTACAACAGTGACTGTATTTCAAAAATGCTTCATTGGCTATAAAACACTTTGGGATGTCCTTAAGTTGTAAAAGATGCTCTATAAATGAAAGTTATTTCCTTCTTACAGCCTGTAACTCACCTGAACAATTTTGTTTCTAATTGTTCACCTTGAGCTGACAGTAAACATCTATGCTCAATTATTGCTATTACTAATTGTCCCTACCAAGTACATCCCTTCTAAATCTATCATATTACCTATCACTATGGTTGCCTCAGGATATTTTGCACCATCACATGCTATGCGTAAATGGTTGTGCACAATCATGTAAACAAACAATTGTTTAACACAATTGAAAAAAGTAGCAAACTTAACAAAATCATATTCAGTCTTCTAGAATGAAGTGAAGCTTCATTAAGTGTCTGATTTTCTGATTAGCAAAGAACTTAGCAACTGAAGATTTATTTTGTTCGCAGACAAATAGTTTCCTTTGCATCAGCTCTACAACTTCTTAGTTATTCAGTTGTACCAGTGAGATAGAGTTGATTTGTGAAGCTTCATTGAAGTTATTAGTTTCAGCACAAAAGATTTATTGGAAAGAACACTTAAAGGTCATCAAAGGAGGCCCTAAAAGTGCATCAAAGCAAACAATATATCACTGTTGTGTGGAATCTGTTAGAATGTGTTTGAGTCAATAATCAGATTTACAGCTATCATTAATACCTCTTAAACACTAGCTGAGAACAAACATATTATTGGATCGCAGTAAATAATCAAATGCTAGCAAAAAATAATTTGAAGGTTTCTAACAGCTCAATCCAAATAGTCATCATGTGAGGCAATAGAATAAGCAAAAGTTTGAAGTAGCTCAAAGTCATTACTGCACTAATTAATAAACTTTGGCATTTGAGGTAATACAATTAAGGAAATAATGACCTGTTAAAAACACACAACAAACAAAAACATTTTTTTTTAAATCATAGTCAAGGCTCAGAGCGAGTAAACTCCAGTCAGGAACCTGTGATAATCTAAATTTGGGTGGATGGAACAGGATAGCAGAAACCAACTGGGGGTTGGCACAGTGGCTAGCACCGCAGCCTTACAGCTCCAGCAACCCGGGTTCGGTTCTGGGTACTGCCTGTGCGGAGTTTGCAAGTTCTCCCTGTGACCGCGTGGGTTTCCGCCAGGTGCTCCGGTTTCCTCCCACAGCCAAAGACTTGCAGGTTGATAGGTAAATTGGCCATTGTAAATTGCCCCTAGTGTAGGTAGGTGGTAGCAGAATGGTGGGGATGTGGTAGGGAATATAGGATTAGTATAAATGGGTGGTTGATGGCCGGCACAGACTCGGTGGGCCAAAGGGCCTGTTTCAATGCTGTCTCTCTCTCTAAACTTCTGTTATTTCAAGCTGGGAATGTTCAAAGCTTCCTTGAAACAGTGAAAATATGGTATTTTCAACACTGGTTTCTTGAGGGTGCAATTGCTCAGTTCCACACTTGACATCACACTTCGCAGACATTAGTTCATTCAGAAAGACACAAATAATGGCTCCAAAAATAAATCAAATGTCACTGTGCAACAGAAGGTGCTCTTGAAGTTTCAGTTAAAGTACATTGGGAGAAAGACTTTGTGTATGCTATTTTCAGAATCATAAAATTTATATATAAAGATTGTAAATCTTACTTGTGGTTGAGTTGGGGTTAAGATACTTCATTAGATTAGAGTGGCAACACCTTAACTTTGTGTCTACCAGGCTGGATTTAATGGGCCTGCTCAAACCTATTACATTTCTAACTTTTCTCAGTTCTGAGGAGAGGTCACAGACCTGAAATGTTAACTCTGTTTCTCTTTTCACAAATACAGCAAGACCTGCTGAATATTTCCAGAATTTTCTCTTTTAATTTCTGTGAAAAACTGACCCAGGAGTTCAAAAGTGGAGAAGTGTTGAATTCACTAGTACAAACACCCCTCAACCTTAATAAGTAGATGGAAAAATAAAAATGGGATTTTAACTACTTAGACTGAAACCAAGAAACAAATAATTTGGACTTTGGTACCGATTTCTAGGACAGAACATATATACTACAGCCCTTGGGGAATAACAGAAACGCCTCGGTTGTTGCTATCAAACAACATACCAAGTTTCCCTTGTGACTTTAAAATCTTGAAAAATATATTAATGTTTGTACATAATCTGTATGCATAATGAATCCATGGTTTGGATCCCATCCAAAGTTGAATGGGCTCCCGTTGAACTGTATTTCCAAAGCAAGGTTGATGCAAATTATCGATTTGTTCCTTCAACTTCTTCATTGAAGCAATATATTAATGGTAAATGCCTTCATCAGAATTCCACCTTCCCACACAGGCAGGCAAAAGCCATGTCGATATCTTTTGCTCTACGGGAAAATAAAACTTTGGTGGTACAGCCAGTTGGAGTACTGCATCATGGAATAGCAAGTTATGGGTTCATTCTGGTGATTTCCCACCAGCCCATTTATCTTATGACAGCCATGCTACTGTGGGATGCATGAGTAGATGCCAGATACATCCAAACTGGGTAGGAGAGCATGGACGCAATGGGCTGATTGGCCTCCTTCTGTGCTGCAATGACTCTATGACAGCATGAAAAACAGGGAGGAAGAATCATCTCTGGGCTAAGCTGCCATACCTCTCAGTGGCTGGTTACAAAGCAGAAGGAGCAGAGGGCTAGCAGGGGAATGATCCTCATTCTCTAATGATGAGAGGCAAAGGAAGAAAATTGAGACAAAATACCTTACTTTAGCATTAGGTATTGAGGAAAATATTTTACAAACAAAAACAATAAACATAATGGTGAGCATGTGTGCACGTGGACGCTTAGCAGTAGTTTCACTTATTGCGAGCTGAAGCATAGGTCAGAGAGTCCTGTGATAAATCAGTACTCCTGTTGTAACACTGCCCTTCGGGAATAACTGAACCACCTCGGTTGTTGCTATCAACTACATACCAAGTTTCCCTTATTACTTTAAAACCTTAAAAATATATAATACATGTAGGGAATCTGTACTCCACAACAAAAACTCCACCATATGCATAACTATAATAGATAGATAGCGGAATACAACATTACACCTTCAACAACAGTTTATCCCAGATGATATATAGATCTTCTGTCAGTGATAGAACAAATTCACTGACAACTTCCATTGAAAGGAAACCACATTTGTACTGAACAACTGGTCTATCTTGATCAAAAGTTAACAAGTCATACTGAAAGACAGCATTAATTTTGAAAAGACAGGAAAACAAAGATCAATGTCATCTTCAAAAATTGCAAAGAGCATTTTTTTTAAACAAACCTGTATTTACAATACTTCCATTTTGTTCAAATAAAACATCTTTAGAAAATGATCAGATGGAACTTCTTTGAGCTAAAATATAATGATGTCTTCTTCCCTCATTCACTGAATGCTTTTCATGCATAAATAAAACACTGCTGGATTTAACAGCCATCAATTTTACAGTATGCAATGCCCAAAGCCAGCAAGGAATTTAAAATGATGCAATTAAGACTTTCTGAATTCTAACATGCACAACTGTTACTGCAGCTTCAGTTATTCAGGAATACAGGACACTGTGACTGCCTTCGCTGATCAATGTAATAATAATAAAACACTTCCACAGGTCAAATCTCAGCACAAGAAGAAAATAAAATTAGCTATCAGGAAAACATCTTCAAATACTGGCAGCTGCTTTAAAACCAACCAGATATGAAGGATTGGGTAACTACAGTGCTGCACACATGGCTTGAAACACAAAGTACACTGGCTCAGTGTCGACTCCTGTATACCAGGTATACACACTGCAAGACGGATAAACTGCATCAACCACAGCAGAGGAGCTGGTATTGGAGAGTGAAACTACCAAAGTCAGCGATGGACAAGTCGACATTTGTTCACAGAGATGGGTCAGTCCACGTCATGCCAACCACACCATGTGTTTAAATTGGCAATCTTAGTCGGAGTGGCAATAAGGATGACTAATTGGGAAATGGAAAAATTTACAATGGTGCAGAAGAAGTGCTCTTCAGAGATCTGGGTTTAACAGCTCTATTTCACATCTAGCATTCTGACTGCTCATTCTGGCACTGGATGAAGGAAGTAGAAAAATCTGATCAGTTCCCAAGCAGTGACATCCAGTTCACAGGTTAGTGAATCCATGAACTCCCCCGCCCTGTATCTGTCAATTCTCTTTTCTCACCTTACTTAAATGCCTGTTTATCTCTCACTCTGCAGTTTTGGTGAAGAATACATACTGAAACATAACATCTCCTTCCTCTTTACAGATGCTGACTGACCTGCTGTGTATTTCCAGCAATTTCTGTTTTCATTACTGACATCTTTTACAGTGATCAGCTACAAAAAGAAACACCCAATAAATATTAAAAGTTTCAGAGGAGGGCACTGATTCTTCACACCGAGTCGCTATCCAAAGTGGCATCCAATAGGTAGGCATTTCAAAAAGTAGAACTGCCCTATGAGGGCAAAGTACTAACTATAAAATCAAAACAATTGGAAAAATAATTCTCTGCACTAGAGCAGCAACTGGAAACTAATGTAATAGGTTATGGGATGCCAGGATGAGGATCTAAAAGAACCCATTTGTAATATTTGTGCCTCAACTTATTTCATAATTTATTCTGTAATTGAATCAAAATGAACAACTTGCATTTATATAGTGGCTTTAATGTAGTAAAAGTCCCAAGGTGCTTCACAGGAGCATTATCAAACAAAATTTCACACTCAGCCACATAAGGAGATATTAGCACAGATGACCAACAATTTGGTCAAAGAGGTACGTTTTAAGTAACGCTTTAAAGGAGGAGAGAGAGATGGAGAGGTTTAGGGACTGAATTCTAGAGTTTAGGGCCAACGTAGCTGAAAGAATGGCAGCCGATGGTGGAGGAATTAAATTCGGGGAAGTGCAATAGGACAAAATTGGAGGAGTGCAGAGATCTCAGAGAGTTGTAGGACTGGAGGTGGTTAGGGGCGAGAGCATGGAGAGACTGAAATCAAGGATGGGAATTTTAAAATTCAGGCATTGCCAGAGCAGGAGCCAATGTAGATCACCAAGCACAGGGTTGATGGGGGAACAAGTCTTGGTGTGAGTTAAGATACATGCAGCAAAAGTTTGAATGAGCTCAAGTTTATGGAGGGTGAAAGATGGGCGGCTGGCCAGGAAAGTGTTGGAACAGTCAAGTTGAAAGGTAAAAAAAAAGGCATGGATGAGGGTTTCAGCAGCAGTTGGACTGAGGCAGGGCTGGAGTTGGAAATCAAAACACAATATATAAAAAGAAAGCAATTTTACCAGACAAGGTATTCTGGATCATCACCATTTAATGTGCTGAGCAATAAAAGCCACAACGTTGGCTGGGAAAAAAAGCCCACAATTTTACAGATAACGATTTTGTTTGAATCATGAAATCTGCACATTGGCAATAAACAGGAAGTGAACTGACGCAACAGAACTCGAAGTCTGGGTTATAATTATTCTGGGATCAGTTAAGTATCATCAGAAGTCAACCGAGATACTAAGGTTAACAAAAAGGTAGAAACGCAATATCTAGAGATCCTGCCAGCAATTAGCCCTCCTTGGTTACTGTGGTATGTCAAATCCCTCATCAACCGTAAAATTGTTCAGGAACTTGATGCCTGAAAAATATATGGAATTCCACAATACATAATAAATAATAAAATGCAGAGTCCAAATGACACCTGGCAGTGAAAGCTGTGACACCACCCGCACACAACTCCTTAAATTTCCTCAGCAACCTGTTGTTTTCAAAGTGAACAGGATTTTACACTTAAAATTTTTAGCTTCTCTTCCTCCCCCCACACCAGACTTGGCCATTTTGAAGACTATGTGGTTCTGGTATTTCTTCAAGCACACTGTACAGTACCAGCAATATTTTAGTTCAGATCAGTGATTCCCTTCATCCTCCTTTTGAGTACTTACACTCTGGAAATATGAGAAGAGATTTAATTTAATCTTATTCCAAGGTTACAACTGTTAACTTGCAATGCCAAGTACCACATTGATAAGAATGTTGTAAAGTTCCAAACATTCCTTGGTGTGGCTGATCCATTCCTTCCCTTCATGCATTAGTTTAACGAGAGAGAATGGAACGCAGGGAGCAGGGGAACATAATTTACTATGTTGCAGCTTAAGTAAATGCCTATTTTTTTGGATTGGGCCACACACCTTAAGAACTTCAGTCACATTTCATTCACTGGAGGGGCCAGCTGTCTCCAACTCAGAGATACAAAGTAGCTTTTTAATAAAATGTATTATGTGAAAGCTGACTGCCAGACAGTGTTAGAATCAATCTACAAGGAATCAAGTGAGTAAATACACTGGGCAAGCCATACAGACCACAAAGGTGCAGTTTCAATTACTAGTTGGTGATGAGGTGACAGATCTCAGATTGGATGAGAAGCGGGATTTTACAGTTATGGAGCCAGGGCTGCTCATGCTATCCACTCACCCCAGCTGGACATGCATGTGTACAGATGTCAGACGAGGAAAGAATGAGATAAAAACAAAATACTGCGGATGCTGGAAATCTGAAAGCGCTGGAAATACAATTCTAAAATGGGTGCAGGAAGAGAAACACCTGGAGGTATACATGCACAAATCGTTAATGGCAGCAGGGCAGGATGAGAAAGTGGTTAAAAAGGCATATGGGATACAGGGCTTTAGAAAGAGAAGCATAAAGTACAAAAGCAAGGCGGTTATGATGAACCTTCATAAAACTGTGGTTTGGCCTCAACTGGAGTAATGTGTACAATTCTGGACACGACACTTTAGGAAGGATGTGAAGGCTTTTGAGAGGGTACAGAAAAGATTTATGAGAATGGTCCAGGGATGAGGAACCTCAGGTATATGGATAGATTGGAGAAGCTGCGGTTAGAGGAGCTGGACACAGATTTAAGGTGATTGCAAAGCAACTAACAGTGACATGAGGAAAAACTGTTTTTAACGCAGTGAGTAGTTAGGATCTGGAATGCACTGCCTGAGAGTGTGGTGGAGGCAGATTCAATCATGGCTTACTCAAGGGAATTGGGGAATTACCTGAAGAGAAAAAATCTGAAGGGCTACAGGGAATGGGCGGGGGAGCGAGACTAGCAAAGTTGCTCTTGTAGAGAGCTGGCATGGCATGAATGGCCTCTAAGAAATATGGGTTTTTATATATTTTATATATTTTTCCTTGTACTATGAATTTTAGGTACTGTACTTTATATAGAGATATATATATATATATATATATATATATATGGTGTGGGTTCGTTTAGTAAGCAAAGAGTTAACTGCTGGTAAGTGGAAAGCTGCACTGATTAGGTTAGGCACAAATAAAGGATGTCACATGATAATTAGGGGTAACATGTTGGATGAAACTAGACATTTACAGAAGACAAAGGGTAAGAATTAGAAAATTCTGAATGATTAAATGAAAATTAGAACAGTTTAAAATGATTGAGTTGGAAGATATGGTTCAGGCATTCAGACACAGACTAAAAATGGGGACAGGAATAGGTCAATTTGGAATGACTAGGCTATTTGGATATTTTTGATTGTATTGCTAAACTCTGATTGTAATTGTGTTGAACAATTTAAACTCCAAATCATTCGCATGCCTTAGACTTCGTCTACTGTAGTCCAGGATATGCTCACAATTGTTGTAATGGTCTACTGATGTTAACTGTGAATGGGCTATTGATTGTATTAATTATGGTATGAACGGTGAGGGTTAAAGTTAATTACTTTCACCAGATATCATGTGATTAACCAATCTGCTGGACCTGACTGAAAATGCAGATTGGGGAAGGAGCTTCGTTATTAACAAGAAAACTAGTAGTTAGTAACCAATGAGAAAGCAACCTGAGACCAGAGACTGAACCACCAGAATACATGATTAGAACTGTATAAAAATTCCCGGGGCTTGTCCAAGGTACTCTAGTTATTACTGAAGACCAGAATTACAAGAACAGAGGGGAAAACGTCACCTAGAGTCTGACAGTTTCGGAAAAGCAAGGACCCGTAGACAGTTGTTGCTCATTGCCTATTGCTAAGTATACCTTAATAAATTCTGATTGATTGACTACTCTTTGGCTGTTATCCTTGTCTCACCAAACTGGTTGTCTTGTCCAAACTGAAGTAAAACAAAGGATATTTTTCTCACACTTCCTTCTGTGCTGTAACCATCCTATGAATTGACACCTGGGTGATGTACAAAGGTGGGTGGTACCCATGGAATTAAACCTCAACTTAAGTCAGCACCATCAGGAGGAGAGGAAAGGAATAAAAAAAAACTAACAATCCTCCATACTTAGCAAATAGAAGTCTGAAGGTGGTTGTGTGGGGGAGTGGGCCAAGCCCTACCTCAAGTTCACAGCGCCATGCCCATGAGGAGGTTTTTTTAAATTAGGGGTAAGCCAGAATACCTCAGGGTTTTCTTCATATTTAAAAAGTACATAAACCAGCATCTCGAATAGTTTATCAAAGAACACCCATTACAAGAAAAATCTCAGTTGTTGAAGCAAACTCAAACTCAAACAAAACCTGTGAATCTAAACTCAGAAAACGTAAAGATGAAAACTCATCACTAATATAGGGTTGCAATATCAAAGTTTACAGAGGATAGAATGTGGGAGGTCAGCCAGGATTGCGTGGGAATAGTCCAGTCTAGAGGTAACAAAAGCATGAATGAGGGTTTCAGCAGATGAGTTGATGAAAGGGACAACGTCGGGCAATATTATGAAGGTGGAATTAAGATAATATTCCTATTTCCTACTCTGATGAACACTGGACTTTGTTGTATGGTTGTGTTTTAAAAACTGTGATCTTTAATGCACTGCAAAATGGATTCGGGGGAGACATGTGACCTCACACTAAGTCTGCCCAGAGACAAGCCAGGGGTCTTGGTTACCATGAGAACCAGGAACCCAGATCAAAGACACTTTTGAAAGCAGGGTGCAAGGTTGCAACACCTAAAGGCAATGGGTTTCACTCTCGCAGAAACTCTGATTGTAAACAGGGAGCTAGGGACTCAATATGCAAATTCGAGTTGCAATTATTAACACCTGGAAACAAACACCAGGTGGTTTTGCTATGGTCAGACTTATGGACTCTGAGAATTGTAAAAGGCAAATGACTATTGAACTTTGAGCTGAATAAATTCAACTTTCCTAGGTTTGGCATGCTATAAGGCAGAAAGGAAGACCAGCAAGCAGTCAGCAGCAGCTTCACAGGAGAAAGAGAGAGACAGAGCTGCTCTCAGGACACAGACACAGCAAAAAGCTGCTAAGACTTGAACTCTATTTGAAAGTTGAGGTTTGTGGAGGAGAAAAGACCAAGGGGATCACCAGAGATTGCCTTATTAACGGAGGACCAGTCAAATGCGCTTGGAAGAAGTGAGTGAAGAGGACACTAGCTTTTTGAGAAGGACTTTGGGAGATCCAACCAATTGTAACTGGGAGGAGTTTAGGACTTCTAACTGCAAGGATACCGTTTCGATGAGAACACCGTGTAATGTATAAATGTAGTGTGGGATGTTGAAGTGTTAATAGTTAACGGGAAATACCTTTTTCTGTAATTGGTCCATTAGCTACCTAAGTACTGTTTAGTTAATGTTGATTTTTAGTTTAATTGGTATAGTAAAAGTCTTAAAAGGTGAAATCTTGTGTAATGCTTTGATCAGTCTGGGGAGTTCATATCTCTTGTTTTAAAGTTAATGGTCTCTATTCAGATCGTGACACCTACTCTGTAATAGAGCCACAGAGTTATACAGCACAGAAACAGGCCCTTCGGCACATCGTGTCTGTGCCGGCCATCAAACACCTAACTATTCTAATCCCATTTTCCAGCACTTGGCCCGTAGCCTTGTATGCCATGGTGTTTCAAGTGCTCATCTAAATACTTCTTAAATGCTGTGAGGGTTCCTGCCTCTACCACCTCTTCAGGCAGTGCGTTCCAGATTCCAACCACCCTCCGGGTGAGAAGATTTTCCCTCAAATCCCCTCTAAACCTCCTGCCCCTTACCTTAAATCTATGCCCCCTGGTTATTGACCCCTCCGCTAAGGGAAAAAGTTTCTTCCTATCTACCCTATCAATGCCCCTCGTAATTTTGTATACCTCAATCATATCTCCCCCTCAGCCTTCTCTATTCTAAGGAAAACAACCCTAGCCTTTTCAGTCTCTCTTCATAGCTGAAATGCTCGAGCTCAGGCAACATCCTGGTGAATCTCCTCTGCACCCTCTCCAGTGCAATCACATCCTTCCTATAGTGTGGTGCCCAGAACTGTACACAGTACTCCAGTTGTGGCCTAACTAGCATTTTATGCAGCTCCATCATAACCTCCCTGCTCCTATATTCTATGCCTCAAATGACTGGTTTTTTTTTGGGGGGGGGCAATATGTAATATTGGCTTGCTTACTGTTTACTGATAAAAATAAAATAAACTAAAAATACTGTTTGGAGTATTTTGCTATGTTTAAACTGGTGTCAGCGTATATATTTAGGTTTAAACAATATCTGCAGGATTCTGTCACTGGTTCAACTGTGACATTCAGTTTTGTTAACCTCCATAACAAATGTTCTTTAAAACGCCGCAACTAGTGAAAGAGTACAAAAGCAAAATACTGCAGATGCTGGAAATCTGAAATAATGACAGAAAATGCTGGAAATACTCAGCAGATCTGCAGCAACTGAGAGAAACAGAGTTGACGTTTCAGGTCGATGACCCTTCATCAGAGTTTCCATTTCTGGGGGCTCCATAGAACAGGAGATTAGTAAGAGATTTAATAGAAATGTTGAAAATCATGAAGGGTTTTGATAGAATAAATAAGGAGTAACTGATTACAGTGGCAAAAAGATTTAAACCGGAGGACACAGATTTAAGGTAATTGGCAAAAGGTATAGAGGTGAATTGAGGAGTATGTTTTATTTTACACTGAGTTATGATGATCTGGAATGCACTACCTGCAAGAGTAGTGGAAGCAAATTATGTAACAACTTTCAAAAGCAAATTGGATAAATGTTTGAAGGGGAAAGAATTGCAGGGGAGGTGAATGGGACTAATTATATAGTTCTTTCAAAGAGCTGGCACAGGCACGATGGGCCAAATGTCATTCTTTTTGAATCATTCTATGGTTCTCTGTGTCATATCTGTTTGTCTTTGAATTGTGCCAGCTGAGGGAATTGCACATTCTCACCTGTCTGCAATCTGATAAGAAATTGTCTGGACTGCACTCAAGAACACTCTTTGGCAGAGCAGTTGAGATCAGGAACGTGCAGTGTTGGGAAACTGCAAAACTACCTACCACTCTCAAAGCAGTGCCTTATCACAGCAACCCTGGCCTAAATATTTACAATTGTAAAACTGAATTGAAGTGCCCCAGGTCCTGTATCAGCACACTCTAAACTAACCCTTTCTATATACTAACTTCACAGCTATTGTTCGAAGAATATACTGTGAATCTTTACTTACACAGACTCTGAAAGTACATTTACAAAGAAAACTTCTTAATTTTGGCAAAATTACTCCACCTGTGTATGTGGTAATATCTCAAAATATTGACCAGATATTAAAAGGAGGGGAGGTTCCACGTGATATATTCAAGACATTCCAATCTTGGTGTCCAGTAATCCATCGTCAGTCATACAGCAGCTATACAGGCACTCACTGTCAACTCCTACAACACTTTAATCACTTCCAGATGCACTTTAGGTGAATTGTGAGAGTGGGTGTACTAATCTAATAAAAGGGCAAATCCAGTGAGTCCATTATCACACATTTTATTCTGCTCAAATTTGTTTTAGCAAGGAAGCCCCATTTCATCTGGTCACACAGTAAGGTAGTATCAGTTCACTCACACTACTGCCATTTCCCTCATACTTTGTGCAGCTGTTTTCTGTAGCTTTCAGAACACTGCCTCTCTGCACTCTCAAATACCCAAGGGCTCCAAAAGTGCTATTCTAATGTTTCCAGACTTAACATTTTCATTCTGTTTTTTACCCCATCCTGCCAGTAAAATTTCCCATGGGATTTAGTCTCTGCACCTTCTCAGGCTTGTGCCAATTTATGTTAATTTAATGTGAAAATCTGCTGCAAGCCACATTCCGCAATACTTAGATGCATGTCTAGATTGTACTGAAAAAAACTGCTTAATTTAAAATGTTATTCAAGTTTCTTCAAACAAACTTTCATAGTTAATTCGATTCATTCCTCTGATAAAAGTGAATTTTCGTTTAAAAAAAAGCTCAACTTTGGGAGAAAAGTTCTAAATTGTGTCTCCATTTTTCTCCTCGGCTGTGATCTTTGTCTCCATTAGCCTCTTCTCTGTGAATTCTTTGATTATTTTATTTCTGTGACATGTTTCGACACTTCCTCCCCTCCCTTCCTCATACTTGGGTACAGTTCTACTGGTGCCAGCAGCTCTCTGGTACCTCATCCATGTGTAAATCTTGATAGTAAATGCCAACAAGGAACACTCCACAGATGGCCACAGTTGAGCTCAATCCAGAGGTGTACAAATCTTTATGGCAGCAGTACTACAATGTAGTTGAAGTTAAAACAGCAGATTTATTTACAAGAATGTTGCCAGGGCTTGAAAGTAGCAGCTATGAGGAAAGATTGGACCAGCTAGGGTGGTTTTCCTTGGAACAGAGGAGGCTGAGGGGTGACTTAATTGAGGTGTACAACATTATGAGTGGCCTAGATAGAGTAGACAGGAAGGACCTGTTTCCCCTGGCGGAGAGCTCAGTTACCAGGGGACACAGATTTAAGGTGATTGGTAGAAGGATTAGAAGGGACATGAGGAAAAACTTTTTCACCCAGAGGGTGGTGGGTGTCTGGAATTCACTGCCAGGAATGGTGGTGGTGGCAGAAACCCTCAACTCATTTAAAAGGTGCCTGGACATGCACCTGAAGTGCTGTAACCTGCAAGGCTACGGACCAAGTGCTGGAAGGTAGGATTAGATGGGGTGGCTAGTTTATTTGGCCGGCTCAGATACGATGGGCTGAATGGGCTCCTTCTGTGCTGTAATTTTTCTATGGTTCTATGGCAATAGCCAATTTGGAAAAAATGTTACTATCAGGTCAGTACATTAAATATCATACCAACTCCCAAATGCAGCAAAGAAAGAGGTAGTTACAATTTCCTTCTAGGAATATAGAAACATGGGAGCAGGAGTAGGCCATTCAGCCAGTCAAGCCTGTTCCGCCATTCAAATAGATCATGGCTGATCATCTACCTCAATGCCACTTTCCCGCGCTATCCCCATATCCCTTGATATCTATTATATCTATCGATTTCTGTCTCAAACATGCTCAATGATTCAGCTTCCACAGCCCTCTGGGGTAGAGAATTCCAAAGATTCACCACCCTCTGAGTGAAGAAATTCCTCCTCTTCTCAGTCTTAAATAGCCTACCCCTTATTCTGCGACTATGTCCCCTAGTTCTAGACTCACCAGTCAGGGGAAACCTTGGCTGGAATTTTATGGCCCCCCCAACGAGCGGGCTAGTAGCAAGTGGGGGGGCGGCGGTGGTGGGGAAGAGGACATAAGATTGAGTGGGAGGCGGAGGGAGGACCATTCCCAACCCCCTCTCGCCCCCACTGCAATTTTATGCGGGGCTGCAGCAGCGTGAAATGACCCACCCACCCCAGGCCAATCAAGGCCCTTAGGTGGCCAATTAACTGCCACTTAAGAGCCTCCTCCTGGACAGCAAAGGCCCAAGAACACCACCAGGTAAAACCTGGCAGCCTTCTTATGGGTTGGGGGAGGGGCCCACCTGATCGGGCACCCTGTGCCCACGGAGGGCTGCCCCCAAAGCCCCAACCGCCCTCAACTCACAACACTCCCCCACCCAACCCCCCTTGCCTCGCCGGTGCCCGGCTAATTATCCTCGGCGAGGCTCCAAAAACATACCCGGGTCCGGGGCCGTCTTTCACCTTGCTTGCGATGGCTGGGTGTAGTCCCAGCAGTGTTCACTACTCCCAGTGATGCTGCTAGGACAAAGAACTGCCAGCCCACTCATTGGCTGGCAGCCCCATTAGGTGGGACTTCCTGCCTCAAGGAGGTGCAAGTCCCTCCCAAGACCAATTAAGGGCCTGGGGAGCAATAAATCACTGTGTGGCTCCCCAGGCCCAGCAGAGGCAGGCTCGCCCCCATCTTTTCGGCCAGTGGGTGGGGCCTCCTGCCCAAAGTGAAATTCCGGCTATCCTATCTACAACTATCCTATCTACAACTACCCTGTCAACACCCTGTAAGAATTTTGTAAGTTTCAATGAGATCGCTCCTCATTCTTCAAAATGATAGAGAATACAGACCCAGTTTCCTCAATCTCTCCTCATAAGACAATCCCACCATCCCAAGGATTAGTCTGGTGAACCGCCACTGCATTCCCTCAATGGCAAGTATATCCTTCTGTTATATAATGATATGCTGGCCTCCCGTCTCCCACCATACAAACTCCATGTCCAAAACACTGCCACCCTCATCTTTTCCTCCAGTAAGTTCCAGTCACCCATCCTCACAGTCTTCGGTAACCTATGTCCTTAATGCCTTAAATTTAATGTTATCTGCAAATCCCTTCATGGCCTTTCCCCACAATATTTCTGCAACCTGATCCTATTCTGTGGAAATCTCTTCGAAAACTTCTCCACCTCCCCAACTCACTCACTCTTTTCAAAAACCTTGGCTGGTATTTTACATTGGGCTGGAGGCCCCGCCCACCGGCCAAAAAAAAGTTGGTGGCGAGCCCACCTCTGCCAGGCCTGGAAGCTATGCCATGACTTTACGTGGCCCAGGCCCTTAATTGGCCTCGGGCAGGACTTTCACCCCTCTGAGGCAGGAAGTCCCTCCTCAAAGAGCTGCCGGTCAATCAGTGGGCCGGTAGCTCTCAGTCCAAGCAGCGCCACCATGAGTGGTGGCCACTGCTGGGACTGCAACCAGGGAGAGCAGCAAGAGGGACACCAGGCCCAGGAATTAGGGCAAGTATGTGGGGCCTTTCCGAGGGACAATCGGCCAGGCCCTGGTGAGGCAATGGGGTAGGTTGGGGGGGGGGGTGGTGGTTGAGAGAAAATGCCTTGGGGGTGGCTTGTGCCATGGGTGCCCTCCATGAGGCACAGGGTGTCCGATCAGGAGGCCAACCCCTCCCAACCCACAACCCGCAAGGAGGCCACCAGGTTTTACTGAGCGGCCTCCTGAGGGCTTGAGCCACCCTCCCACCACTGGTAATAGACCAATGGCAGCGGGAGGAGGTCCTTAAGTGGCAATTATTTAAGTGCCTTAAGTGGCCTGGGGAAAGCAGGCTGCCTCTCGCCGCCACCACTCGTTAAATTGCAGTAGGAACGGGAAGGCAACAGTAATGGCACTCCCTGCCTCCCACTCAATTTTACGTACATCCCCGTCCCCCCCCCAACCACCTCCAGTCCGCTCCTGCAGGGGCATAAAATTCTGGCCCTCAAGTCCCATTTCTTGGGCCAAGCTTCTGATCATCATTCCTAATCTCTCTTTCCTGTCTCAGCATTCATTTTCAGCATGTCAAGGTATGTCTTTTACATTAGAGGCACCATATAAAGCCAGGTAGTTGCTGTTATTCTTGATTAGCATACAGTATTAGATTGGGTTCCCCAACTAAAATGTAAAGATTATAACTACTCTGGTGTTAGCCTGGAAAATGAAAAGCCACCAGAAGTGAATGCCACATGTTTGTACGTGCATTCTGTCATTTCTTGCACAGCATAAATCTTCAGAATTTGTCTCATTTCTGTGAATTTTAGTACAGGAAAAATAAATCAGCAGCAAATGGCTCTGATCCCTCTTGCAACAACTTCAGCAGTAGCACTCTGAAGCCAAAAAATTAATTATAACACATTAATGCATCAAATAAAGCTTCCATATTTTTGCTAAAACCCTTTACAAAGTGGTGTCAAGAAGAATGGGTCAGAATTTACTGTAAAAATAATGGTGATGCTAACATCACTTACCATATGTGCAGATCAGACAGCAACGTCAGAAAAGTGCAGATAAATGCAAAAATACGAGGTTGCTGTCTGAGATGTGCCAGCCCTTCACAAACTGTGCGAAAACTGTGCTGAATGGCTTCCCATTCAAGTGTATTGAACAGGGTGAAGTTCCTGCACGTAATGTCATAGATACAGACCAAACTCACCACACAAAGTTACGGCTCGTCCAGTTCAGTCAAAATACCATTTTCAACAGCATGTCTTGATTACTGTCAAACAACCTCCCTGGCACTGAAAATTAACTTTTACAGCTGTCGAGTCTCATTCCTTCAGAGTTTAATTGTTGTTGGAATTTGTTTTAAAAATTAACTAGTTATTTTTTTTTTACGTTTTCTTAGTTTTTTCCCTCTCTCTGTTTATTCAATCTTTCTTTCCCTCTCCATTTTCGCTTTCTCATTTGATATCGAAATCATTAATCTAAATTTACAGCTCTTGGTTTACACTCTGCGCTATTAATTAACAGTACTTCAATCTGATTGTGTAAGTAGACGCACAGTTGCTTGCCCTGTTCATACTGGTCCCAGATGCCATGTCGAGGACGCTGCACCATTTGGATCTCTAACTTCCAGAAACTTCCAGTGCAAAGATCATAGAAATTAAACAGACAAAAGCAAGTCTAACCAACTGCAGGTGCCGTTCATTCACCGGCTGCAGTAAATTTTGGCACAATGAAATAAAACAAGCACTGTATTTTGCAAAACAGAAGGAAAAAATAATAAAAAGCAATATGTTATGAAGGTTAACAAAACTGGATGTCACAGTTGAACCAATAACAGAAACTTGCAGATATTGTTTAAACCTAAAAATATACCCTGATGCCAGTCAAGGTAGATGTAGCAAAATACTCCAAACAGTATTTTTAGTTTAACCATCTATCAGTAAACAGTAAGCAAGTTAATATTACATAATCCCCCCCACCCCCCAACCCAGTTATTACAGAGTAGGAAATAGGATTATCTTAATTCTACCTCTGCATCACCCACCGACATTTCCCGTCTCAGCTGAAACTGCTGAAACCCGCTTACATGCTTTTGCCACTTCTAGACTTGACTATTCGAACACACACCTGGCTGGCCTACCACACTGTACCCCCTACCACACCCCTCCTCCGCCCCCGTACACTTGAGGTAATCCAAAACTCTGCTGCCAATGTCCTCACTCGTACCAAGTCCCGTTCCCCTATCACCCCTTTGCTCACTGACTTACATTGACTCCCGGTCAAGCAACGGCTTGCTTTTAAAATTCTCATCCTTGTTTTCAGATCCCTCCATGGCCTCGTCCCTCCCTACTTCTGCAATCTCCTACAGCCCCACAAGCCTCCGAGATATCTGCATTCATTTAATTCTGGCCTCTTGAGTATCCCTGATTTCAATTAGGCCCGAAGCTCTGAAATTACCTCCCTAAACTTCTCCGACACTCTACCTCTTTCTTCCTTTAAGACGCTCCAGAAATCCTACCTCAATGACCAAGCTTTTGTCCATCAGCCCTAATATCACCTTATGTGGCTCAGTGTATAATTTTACTTTATAATGCTTCTGTGATGTGCCTTGGAATGTTACGTTAAAGGCTCTATATAAATCCAAGTTGTTGGGGAAGGACTAGGAGCTGTGGAGGTGCAAAGGGATTTCACTGTCCATGTACACAAATCACTATGTTAGTGCACAAGAATACAAAAAAGAGGAAGAGATGCTTCAGTTGTACGGAGCCCCTGGTCAGAATCTATGTGGTGAACTGCATTCAGCTTTGGGACCTTAGGAAAGATATATTCATCTTGGAAGTGCAGATTCACCAGAATGACACAAGGGCTTTAAAGGTTAAATTAAGAGGACAGGCTGCATAAATTTGTTTCGTATTGCCTTGAGTTTAGAAAGCTGATGGTAGATCTAATTGCGAACTTTAAAATTATGAAGATATTTCATAGGATAGACACAGAAAAATTATTTCCTTTGGTGAGGGAATCCAGAACAATGGGGCATAATCTCAAAATTGGAGCTCGTTAGGAACGAAATCAGCGTTTTCACTCAAAAGATAATGGAAATTTAAAACTCTTCACTAAAAGGCAGTGAATGCTGGAGCAACTGAAATTTTCAAGACCAATATCAATAGATTATTAGATTAGGGTAAGGGTGGAGGAAAAGCAGAGAATTGGTTTTGGAACACAGATCAGCCGTGATCTAATAGAATGGCGGCATAGGCTCGTGGGGCTGAATGGCCGACTCCTGCTTTTATACTCCTATGAGAAATATAGTACAGCTGCATTTTCACACTGCCTGTTTGAAGTGAAAATGTCATTTGACAGGAACCAACAAAGTTCAGTACAGGCAATTATCTCAGCCAATAGACCTAATAAATATTGCGCTATGATAATCACAGATTTTGCTTCATTATACAGTTTTTAGCATCTATGCATGGCATTACAATATTTCCATTAACTTGCAACGTGTCTTCAGATAAACTGTAGTACTGAAGTCATAATGTTTGCATGAAATGGAACTACTGCTTGTGCAGCAGCAAATCACATGTCCATTTTCACCCATAAGCATCAACCTAGCACCCTCACCTGAGTCAGAGATTCTGGATTCAAGTGTCACACCTGAACATATGATCCAGGCCAGCTCTTCAAGATTGCATTGTACAATGTATTTTTTATGGCTGAGATGTTAAGTTAGGCTCCATTTGCTTGTTCCAGTGAACTTTGTAGACCCAGTAAAAACACATAAAAACTTATTTAAAACAAAGGGGCTAGTCACACAACAATAAATAATGTGTTAAAGCATAGGGAGGATAAGTAGAAAGGGGCCACATCACACAGATAGCCAAGGAATTGTAAACAGTATAGATAAGACATACTGATGATACCAGACCCAGTCTTGCACTAGCAGATAAAGGAGTCATCATGGATACCAGATAAGATTTGACTCATAGTAGATAATGGGAAACTGTGAAGTTTTGAACAGGTTCTCACTGAGCCAAATAAGGAATTATCATTATGTCAGTATACCCTATGAGTAAGAAAGAGGGGTGGGTCTTGGAAACAAGATTTAACCCCTGACTGAAACTGAGGAAGGTACGAGAACCCCGGGGAAGAACACTCAAGAAGATACCCTGAGCCAGGGGCTCAGAGAACAGAAGAGCAGCCGCAAGTCCGAGACTAATAGTATACTGTGCAAGCAGTGAGAGCTTGTATTTGATGATTTAGTGTGTGAATAAAATATCGATATACCTTTCACCAATCGGATTCCGCAGATTCTTTAAGAGTAAGTGCGTATTAGGAACAACAACTTGAAGACTCTGTGGTCCTACTGCATGAAGCAGGGAGTGTTTCTGGGTATCCTAGCCAATATTCCTACCTCAACCATTACCAACAAAAAAAAATCAACTAGTCTGTGGGGCATTACTGTCTTATGAGCACAAAATGACTGCCACTTTTGCATATATATCAATGACTACACTTAAAAGTGTACCCTATAAAAGCAAGTTCTTTTTTAGATTAGTTTGCTGCTGAAAATAACTTGTCAAAATATTGGAGTGGCTGTTACAGGTGGGATCCTTTTCTTATTCATAATTATCACAATCTTTTTGTGACAAGGTACTTTGGCAGCAAAGCATTGCAACAGCATCAAAACAGGTTTTTCTCCTCCCCCACCCCCCCAAAAAAAAATCAGCATTACAGCACACGCGATTGTACAATCTAAAGACTGAACTGATGAGACTAGCAGCCTGTATTGTGCCACAAATTGACTAATCACCTTGAGAATTCTTCTTTTTTCTTCGTCTTCTTTGGCATCCTTGTCTCGAGAGACAATAGGTAAGCGCCTGGAGGTGGCCAGTGATTTGTGAAGCAGCGCCTGGAGTGGCTATAAAGGCTAATTCTAGAGTGACAGACTCTTCCACAGGCGCTGCAGATAAAATTGGTTTCGGGGCTGTTACACAGTTGGCTCTCCCCTTGCGCTTCTGTCCTTTTTCCTGCCAACTACTAAGTCTCTTCGACTCACCACTCTTTAGCCCCGCCTTTATGGCTGTCCGCCAGCTCTGGCGATCACTGGCAACTGATTCCCACAACTTGTGATCAATGTCACAGAACTTCAGGTCGCGTTTGCAGACGTCTTTAAAGCGGAGACATGGACGGCCGGTGGGTCTGATACCAGTGACGATCTCACTGTACAATGTGTCCTTGGGGATCCTGCCATCTTCCATGCGGCTCACACGGCCAAGCCATCTCAAGTGCCGCTGGCTCAGTTGGGTGTATATGCTGGGGATGTTGGCCGCCTCGAGGACTTCTGTGTTGGAGATACGGTCCTGCCACCTGATGCCAAGGATTCTCCGCAGGCAGCGAAGATGGAATGAATTGAGACATTGCTCTTGGCTGACATACATTGTCCAGGCCTCGCTGCCGTAGAGCAAGGTACTGAGGACACAGGCTTGATACACTCGGACTTTTGTGTTCCGTGTCAGTGCGCCATCTTCCTACACTCTCTTGGCCAGTCTGGACATAGCAGCGGACGCCTTTCCCATGCACTTGTTGATTTCTGCATCGAGAGACAGGTTACTGGTGATAGTCGAGACTAGGTAGGTGAACTCTTGAACCACTTCCTTGAGAATGAGTAAGTCTAATTCAAGATTTTTAAAAATCTGCAGTTGTTTGTACTTGGAGAGAGGTTGGTTGACAGTTTGGCTTAAATTCGATGTATAGCTCAGCAAATAGCTTTCGCACAGTGCATAACTACCTTAATCTGAAGCATCATCTTTCACCTCTAGTATCCAGTTCTGAGAAAGGGGACAAAGATTTCCTTTCTTCCTGACAGCTGTTAAGGGACATAAGGAGGAATCCTTTCAATTTAAAATCTTTAGCAACTTTCTTACGTCTGGCTGTTTTTTTGAAGGGCATGTTACATTTTCATAAGTAACTTGAGCTGATTAAGTAAGAAATAAGCAAAAATAAGGAATAGCACATTTTAAAGAAAATCATTAAAAACCATAATTCACATCCGATTCAATTCAGGCAAGTGATTATTTAAAATACATATTTTGTATGAGATTATTACAAAAAAATGTAAAACCCTGTTTATCAGATATGGCTTAAGTTTAAGGGAGAGAGATTCAGACTTGCAGTTCCCAATGTGGGTAGCTATTTTTGGCCCCTCTTGCGACACTCATCATTCTCTGATCAAGGGGTTGGGTAAGCCACTTGTTCTCTAGTACCTGACAACGTCAATCTGATACCATTAGGTACAAAGTGTGCAACACTGGCTAGAGTTCATTAGCCCCCTTTTAATCTTTGTTTCTCCATGAAAATGATCACTCTGCCTCCCTAACAGTTCGCCTGTGATTAGGATTGCTAATTGAAAATTGCAAATAATGCCGCTGGGATTTTACTATATAAGTTTCTTCCTCAAACTTCAATGAATTTATTTATTCAGAGCAGTTCACAGGATGGAAAATGGTCAACATAAGCAAACTGCCCATCCTACACTAACCAATAAGATGCCATAGAACAACAGCACGGCAATATGTAAACACCACGACGCTAAAGGACTTGCAAAGTGAGGTCATCAGATAAAAGTTTCTGTCTGTTGATAACATTTGTACAATGCTTATAAAGTAGAGAATGAAAGGAGACCATTTGTCCATGAAACTCTTTCTTCAACAGAGCATGTAGAATTTGTCATATACAGACACTAGGCTATCCTGAGGGAAAGTATGACAAAATTTTCTCCACAACCGTCCACCATCTATCCAACATTACAATCTTCATTACATAGCTTGGGCTGATAGTTTTCCCACAGTTAACATTTTCCTGGTCCCAGAAGCACAGAACCGCCCAGGGCATCTGACCATCTCTACCTCAGTATCTACAGCATCACTTATTTAAGCATGAAGTTCACAATCCATTCCTCTGCCAATCCATTTCAGCAGGATAAGGAGCTAACAGGGAGCTTAGAAACAAAAGGATCATACTGGGCAAAGATACTAAACAAAAATATTCGTCTTTATTTCAATCTTTGTAACATTTCTATCCATGAACTGCAGCTTCACAAATTTTTCAACCACAGACCTCAGCTTACATACCAAACAAAACTATACAAAGTTCACTTGAAAAAATGGTCTTACTACGTGGCTTTAATCAATTGACCTAAATACATCACATACAATGAGCATTGTCATCAATTTTGAAAAACACTATGACTTCAACAGCTAAGAATGCTGTTGGTTTTAAACAATCTTACCTGTGTAATTATAAACTTCCTGCCTTCCAATTATAACCACTAGGTAGTTAAAAGGATTCACGTGGTTACACCAATACCAGGTCAAAAGCATGAGTATTAAATTACTTCACACGTAAACCAAAGATTAAGAAAACACTTCACATAGCACACTTGGAAATAAGCAAAGAACTTTTATTTTCCCCTGCAATTAGTGGCTCAGAGCTGCATCCAAAGAGTTCTTAGATATTTGTGAAATCCTAGATGGTGTCTATTTTAAGTCTTTATCCTAGAATAATAGACTATTGTTTTTTTCCCTGATGCGTTCAACTATTTTATGATTCCTTCACTTTATTTTCATCATTAGGAGTCTGCAGACTGGAAACCACACTGACAGAATAGGAATGCCTCAAGCTCTATGCTGTTCTGTCCGTCAACTGTTAACAGGGATGTGGTTTTCCACAAGCACATTTCAGGAAGTTGCACTCCCTTCAATTACCACACAGAATAAGTGTATTTGTGGTGCCTACACTATTTTTGTCTAATTATCGCTTCCCCTTTACATGATTTTATTATGTTTGCTCATTTGCGCAGTCATCCAAAATTCAAACTTCAATGACCTCCATTTCTAGATAGGGGAAAAACAACCCACAGCTTCCTATCTAGCTGCAATGCTAAGAACTGCCACAATGCATCAATGGATACAGAGAATGAATAAGGGAAAAACATCTCAAACCCACTCCCATAGTGCTCTGATCTATCTTCTTAGAGTCGTAGTGTTTGAAAAGTTTCTGAGTCAGATTCAGTTTGAATTGTCACCTAACGGCTACTTATAGAAGGTTCACATAGTAGACGACACATAACAGACCAGTGAACTTCACAGATATAAAAAAAATTGAGCTCCCCCTAAGCCTTCTTTGGCAAATGCACTGCGGAACTGAACCATTCCAGGCAGGAAGCTCCCAGATTTGATCCCCAGACTGAATTAAGTTAGTTGATCTTAACTAGGACAGCATTTAGGCCACTATATTTTCCCAAGTCTCCTTGGACTATGGAAGTGGGGGTGGGGCTGGAGTGGAGTTGGGTTAAGTCAGCCAAGGTCTGACTCCTGATCACTATCCATTGGCTTCTGCTGGAAAGTGAGCAGGCTTGTGTGTTGGCTAAACACAGGTTAAGGCTTGGCTGTTGTGCCTCTAGCAGCTGAAAAACTAACAGTCACCCAGGCTTACACAGCAAGAACAGTCATTTGGGCAAGATACTGGAGCTGACCCTCATGGAACTATATGCCAGTAGGAATAAGCTTTTCCTTTGGCATTCCCTGAACAGCAGAAGCTTGCAATGGTAACACTGTCCTCCCTTAAAAACTTCAGTACAGGAAAATGAGGAGATCAGACATAAAATAAATTATTTCTCACATACATATGAAATGGATTAACAAATTCAAATATGCTTGTGTTTATAAAACAGTACCAGTACAAGATTTTAAATACAAAATATTCTAGTGCCTTTGGTTTCTTGTATTGCTGAAAAAGTAAACAGTCAACTCATTTCAGCCAAAGCAAGATGGAAAAATCTTTTGAAGGTCCATTATTTAAGCAGAAGTCTGTCAACTGAACAGAAGGCAAACACCATATGACAATAAACAGAATTTTGCACTATTGTTTTTAAGGGAGGACCGCTGATGATGGATACTGAATGAATGCCAGTGTTGATGCTGTTAGGGCAAAACCCAAAGGAAAAGCCAATTCAAGTTAATGCATTTTCTCGACAAATGTATGAAAGCTAGTGTAAATCTTATTGATTTGGCAGCAGACAAAAACCTGAGCAACATTATTAATCATTCAAGGTCTGTTCTATTTTTCAAATGGTCTTGCCGTAACAGGTTAACTACTGCCAATATAAACAGTTGCTTGAAGTTTTTTGGTCCAAGCTCACCACCATGGTGGTGAGGTCAAGGAATACATTATCTGGCTTGAAGATGTATGTCCACTTGCTCCTTATTGATAGATATTCTGACATAGTCTATAAACTGCTGTGCGGTCAATAGGTCACCTTTGCCCACAAGTTTCACTCAGAACAACACTCCAGAGCATTTCAGGAAGACGACAGTGGAACTTTGTTATGTTTAAACTGACAGTGGGCAGAATTTGGTGAACCCGTCTCGGATCCCAGCGGCAGACCCATAAGTGGGCTCGTCATGTGGTCCACCGCAATCACGTGGCGGACAGCCAATCATAATGGAGGCGTGGGGCCCAGCCAATCATGTGTGGGGGGGCGGGTGATACGTTCAATGGCACTGTCAGCGGAGACAACACAAGTGCTGGTGCCATTTTTAAAGTGCTGCCAGTGCTGCTTAAACTGCTGCTTCACTTACGACTTTGCTGCTGCTTTTCCTTCGATGAAGCTTTGCCGTTGCTGCTGACCCCTACCTGGAGTCCCTCTGCTGCTGAACTGCTGTGTGCTGTCCCCCTGGCTGCAGTCCCTCTGCTGCTCACCCACTTCTTGCAGTCCCTTTGCTGCTGCCCCCCTGCCTGCAGTCCTTCTGCTGCTGAATTTCAGTGCTGCAACCAAGGATTCATAAGTCCAGGAGCTTTCCAGAAGCCAAGAGGGACCATGTCAGGCACAAGACACTGAATTGCTGTGTGATGCCTCCCCTGCCTGCAGTCCCTCTGCTGCTCACCCACTACCTGCAGTCCCTTTGCTACTGCCCCCCTGCCTGCAGTCCCTCTGCTGCTGAACTGCTGTGTGCTGCCCCCCAGCCTGCAGTCCCTCTGCTGCTGAACTGCTGTGCTGCAACCAAGGATTCATAAGTCCAGGAGCTTTCCAGAAGCCAAGAGGGGCCATGTCAGGCACAAGACACTGGGTGGCCCCACAGTTCAGTGATGCCTCCCTGGAGGTTCTCCTCCAGGCTGCAAGGAAAAGGTAGGAGGGTCTCTTCCCCAGCGATGGCAAGAAGAGACCCTCCCGCCTAACCTAGAAAGCCTGGATGGAGGTTGCTGAGGTGGTTAGCAGCTGTGGGGTCACCCAACACAACTGGGCCCAGTGCCGTATTAGGGTCAACAACCTCCTCCGTTCTGCCAAGGTTCCGCTCCAGACTCTCTCCTTTTTAGGGATTGCAAGTGGCTACACAGGTTGCAGGACATGGGGAGGGAGGCACTACAACTGCACTGGCAAAGGGAATCAGGCTTCACCTCATCCTGACAGATGCATGGCTGCATCTCGGCCACAGGTCACCTTCTTTCACAGCTCACTGCTCCGCGCCCCCCCCCCCCCCCTCCCCAATTAACTCTCCTGAGAGGGGGCGGCAATGTGAGCTATATAGGATACCCCACTAGGGGACGAGGGGCTGACACTAGCAGAACTGTCATAATGATCTGTGTGAGAAGTTTGGCTATCTTCATCTTTCCACTTGCAGGATAAAAGGGCACACAACAAGATGGAGGCAGCCTGAACTGGAGGAGGAATCCCAGATCTTTGGCCTCGCTCCACAATCGAGGAAGAGGCGTCATAATTGGCAGGGGCCTAGGGAGGTCAAGCCATATCCGATGGTGAGACTGGAGTCTCCACACAATAGAATAAGGATTGGCTTCCATAAAAATGCAGTTCACTTCTGGAGACCCACAACACGTATAGTTGGCATGACGAGGTCTGCTCAGCCGAACCCACACATGTTGGTGTTCTTTCATGCAGATCAGTGTCTGCAGGAGGCTCACCAGAAGTGGGACAGCCGTCCACCTCTGAGGAGGAGAAGCACTCAGAGAATGCAGCATCTCATGACTCTCCTGCACCTTCCACCAGCTTTCACCTCGGTGGATTTCTGCTCGGCTGAAGAACCAGGGTCACAAGCTGGTGAGAGCGCCACACATGCACATGACCAGCTGGCTAAGGCTGAGACAGCCCAGGCCTCTGATGGTCAGAGGAGTGTGGATGGCCAGGCCCATACTGAGCTCCCTGCTGATGAGCCGCTGGTGTCGACAGCACAGGGCACGCAGGAGCTGCAGAGAGGGGTAAGACGACATCTGGCAGAAATGCCAGAGTCAATGTGCAGCCATGAGTGAACGATGGAGGAGTCCATCCATGCCATGAGTGCTGCCGTATCTCAGGCATATGAGCGCATGGCTTCCTCCATCAACAAGTTGGCAACTCTCATGGACAGCCAGATCCCATAAATGCGTGCAGACCTGCACAACATTACCTTGGCCATGGGCTCGATGCAGGCAAGAGAAGGACAATGCACATAGAGTTTTCTCCTGCTCCTCGTTCTTCTCTGATGAGCAGCGAGGTTCAAGTGAACCTTGAAAGGGAGGAGGAGAGGCTGACCTCCACACCTGGGGGCTTCCCTCAGGATGCTCCGAATGTTGACACCAGCTCCTCAATCACTCTGCCAGTGAGCCTAGCTCCAGCAGCCCGCATGCCTGAGGAGAGTCCTGCACTTGTGCAAGAATCCCTCAGGCAGCCGGGGCCCTCCAGGCCTCAAGCAGCCGGAGGATGGCCACCAAAACCACCACCAGCTAAAGGGCAGCATGATCAGCAGCCTGCCTTCAGCCCAGTTGCTAGCAATGGGTTCACATCTCACAGCAGCACCCGCAAACTTAAGAAGAAAAGCACCTAGACAATTGGGGGTTCATGGGTGTTTGATATCTGAGATGTGATATTTCATATAAAAGTCTTTTGTTCAAGCTATTAACGTTCATTGTGTAAATGAGATTATTTTATCTTGCCTTAACTGTGAGCTGCTGACTTCATCCTTCCCCCTTAATGGAATGCCAATGTAAGCACAGCCCTCATTTGAATATGATCTCCCATGGGCACTAGCACGTGTTTCAGCCAGGCGCTAGGCACGGGACACAAATGGAAAGGAGGCGACAGACTACATGCATTGAGGTGAGTCTTTATTGGATTCTCTGTGAGTGGACATCAGGGTGGCTGGAATTGAGTATTTATGAGTTTGTCTCGTTTCCTTGGCACGTCGCTCAATGTGCCTGTCCCCCGGTGCAAGAGGTTCAACGTCCAGTGCTGCTCCTCTCCCTCCTCCTCGTCGGTGGATGAGTGTCGTTCAGGCATCTCAGGGCCATTCAAGGCCTCCTCCTTCTGCAGTGTTAGATTGTGCACAGCAGAGCAGACCACCACGATACGCAATACCCTCATAGGGGCATACTGCAGGGGTCCACCGGCTTGATCTAGGCAACGGAATCTCATCTTCAATAGCCCAGCGGCCTGCTCGATGGTCGTTTGGGTAGAGCCGTGGCAAGTGTTGTACCTCTCCTCTGCTGCAGCGCGAGGTTTCCTTTTAGGCGTCAGTAGCCAAGTCTACAATGGGTAGCCCTTGTCCCCAAGAAGCCATCCCTGAAGGGGGGCGGGAGGCTTGAAAAGCTGTGGCACCTGGCACTGTTGAAGTATGCAGGTGTCATGGCTTTTTTCCCCCAAAATATACTTTATTCAGAAAAATCTGTTAAAAATGCATTATAAAACAGTTCAAAACAGCACCAAGTTGACATTCCAAAAAGTGCAAAGGAAATCAGTTTTCTTCGATACAGGAGTGAGTTGCCTCACAACCCTTCCATTCCATTTCACATGCCATGTACATTTTACAGCAAACCCATATCTGGTATATACAGCCCGAGGGGTTTCCCATGGCCCCTCAGTTCACTTTGGTGGGAGGACCTTACACAGTCTTTCCCCATTGAGCCTTTGCAGCGGCTGCCCCAAGCTTTAGTGCGTCCCTCGGAACGTAGTCCTGGACTTTGAAATGTGCCAGTCTGCAACACTCGGTCGTGAACAACTCTTTGCGCTGGAAGACCAGCAAGTTTCAGGCAGACCAAAGAGCGTCTTTCACCGAATTGATGGTCCTCCAGCAGCAGTTGATGTTTATCTCGGTTTGCGTCCCTGGGAACAGCCCGTAGAACACAGACTCGTGTGTTACAGAGCTGCTTGGAATGAACTTCGACAAAAACCACTGCAAGTGTGATGGCTCCCTCCTGGGAAGCGTGCACACACCTGCAGGAAACGCTTTCATTGGTTGCAGACCAGTTGAACCTTCATTGAATAGAAGCACTTCCTGTTGAAGGCGGCTGGCTGGTCCGTTGCAGCCTCGATGACCACGTGTGCAATCTAACACACATTGCACACTGGGAAATCCAGCGATGGCCCCGAATCCAATGGCCCTCTCTGCCTGACTGTCAGGGTTGGTCCAGTAGTGCACAGATGCCAGCTCTCTTGAACGGAACATTGGTCCTTCAGTTTTGGGCTGCTGCCTGCGAGACTCCACACGTCCTCAGTGGATCCTTGGAATGATCCAGATGTGCCACTGCGATCTTCAGGGCCACTGGCATAAGGTGACACCAAATCCCATAGGTCACAACCCGTCCTGCAGCAGGTTGCATAAATCAGCGACGGCTTCACTGGAGAGGCACAGTCTTCTCTGGCAATGCCACTCGGACATTTGGAGGTAGCTGATTTGAGTCTGGTACACACTATGGCACAGGTGGGCCCTTGGTGGAATCGCTGGCTGCTGCCGTCCTCACCGTGGAACTTACAAGCAGGTACAGCTGCCTCTTGGGCCTCCCTCTGTCAGAGGCACCGCATCACAGCACGGAGGGTCCACAAATACAGAGTGTATGAGACCTATGTCAGGTGCCCAGCGGGCCTAAAGATTGCTGTCAATGCAGAGACGACCCTGCCCTGTGAACTAAGTTTTTGCAACTTCTCCCGGCAGACTCCCTGATGGCCCTCACTACCCAGCATTACTGATTACGATCCCGCAATCCAGCAGTACGGGCAACTACACATCTCACGCAAAAGTTTGGTCGCCCAGTAAAGCCACAGAAAACCAAGGACATTCCTTGCAGAGCCCCAGAGATCGCGAGCCCCTTGCAGAGCCCCCCACCCTGACCCCCCTTGCAGAGACCCTCAAACCCTGACCCCCCTTGCAGAGCGCAGAGCACTGCAGTCCGACAATGGCCTCTGCACCCCTCTCTTACCCTATGGAGCACTGTTCATGGCTGCCTACCCGTCGCGACACTGAAGCCTCGCCTTGGTGCCACCAGCTTTTAACAGTCGTGAACCTGAAGGTGTGTGACTGCCACCCACTATCCACTAATCACAAGGCTGCCATTAAATTAATGTCAATTAGATGCAAATGCATTAGTTAACAGCAATTTAAAATAGTTTCCTGTCGCGTCAGGGCGGCAAAGCCACCTTGGTGCTTTCCCTCTGCTGAATAAATCCAGAACCAGCATCATGATGCCAGATTTCCGGACGGACACTTCCAAAGCGATTCTCCGCCCCATCCACGCTCCATTCCCGCTTCAAATGGCCGCGCAAAATTCTTTCCAGTGAATGCCTAGTTTATACTACAAAAGGTTTTTCTGTGGAATGCTAAATGGGATGTTCCTGGGCTCAAATTTGGAACCATTACTCTTTCCAATTTATAAAAATGGCTTGGACTCAGAAACACAATGTCATTTTTGGAGGTGAGAGCAAGCTCGTAAGAACTTGTTCAGAAATTACAAAATAAGTTGAACAAAATATTTAAGTGGGTATAGCAAAGTCAGATGAAAATTAATGCAGCGAAATTTAAGTATTGCATATGGGAAGCAGAAAATAAACAAGACACATACTCTGTGAACTGTGCTGAAATAGCCAGGAGGCGTAGTAAGCTCAACATGTCCATCTAATGCAGAGGACAATCAACCAACACAATTTTAAACTACACAGCCAAAACAATGGAATACATGTCAGACAATGTCATGATCAACAGTCAAGGAGAGAGAAACAGAGTTAATATTTCAGGGCAATGACCTTTTCTGAAACGTTAACTCTGTTTCTCGCTCGACAGATGCTGCCTAACATGCTGACTGATTGTAGCATTTTCTGTTTTTATTTCAGATTTCCAGCATCTGCAGTATTTTGCTTTTAATTCATAATGAAATTGGGCAGCACTTTGGTTTGACCTAACCGAGCACGTGTTCAGTTCTGTTTGCTGAGACACAAGTGTTGGAGGCAGTGAACAGAAGTGCCATGAGGCTAATCTTCAATCTCAAATGACTTAGTTATGAGGAAGAATGGAGAGACTTGGACTTTTCAGGTTAGAAAAGTGGTATGAGGTAATCTTGTAGAGATATAGATATTCGAGAATAAAATAGGTAAATCTAGAATATTAACATAAAAGAAACATACTGCGGATGCTGGAAATCTTAAGCTCAAGGAACAACACCTTATCTTCTGAATTAGGCACTCGATCTACAGCCCTCTGGACTCAAAATTAAGTTCAATAACTTCAGACCATGATGGCCATTCTTACCATGTACCAGTGATAAACTTGTTTTTCATGTTTTTGCTTTTGGACAAAGCTGCTCATTATTCTGCCATTAACACTCTCTCTGGACAAATGCTTTGTCTTTTACTTTGGCTATTACTACTCCCTTTGCCTTTTATTCCATGGCATCTTTGTAATTTAATCTCTCCTGCTCTCTGCCCTATCACAGACCTTCCCTTTTGTTCTTCTTTCCCACCCCACACCCCCCCTGCCCTTTCATTTGCTCAAAGCCTATTACATTTCTAATCTTTGCCTGTTCTGATGAAAGGTCACAGACCTGAAACGTTAACCCTGTTGCTATCTCCACAGATGCTACCAGGCTTGCTGTGTATTTCCACCACTTCCTGTTTTTAATTCAGAATATTTCTTTAAGTTAACTTGCAGCAGTAGGACAAGGAGAAAGAAGCAAAATACTGCAGATGCTGGAAATTTGAAATAAAAACAAGAAATGCTGGAAATACTCAGCAGGTCTGGCAGCATCTGTGGAGACAGAAGCAGTTACTGTTTCAGGTCAGTGGTCAGGACAAGGAGACATGCATTCAAACCAGTAAAATGTACACTTCAAACTGTTGTCAAGAAATTATTCATTAATGGTGGTCAATGTGTGGAATAAATTACCAGGAAAAGTAGTGGAGGCAAAATCAGGGAATTATTTAAAACTTGGATGGCAAAATAGCAGGACGTCAAGATCTTTCTGGATGGATAAATTAAGATGGTCATAATGGATTTCCACATGTGTAAATAATTTATGAGCTCACTGAATGCCAACCACAACACATTGTGAGGCTAAACTGAAAACAGGCATGGGGATCGCAATGCACAACTAAGCCACACCCAATGATTGAAATACAGGCAGCACATCAACTTCTTGCTTCCTGCTCATTATAATGAGGTGCATTTTGCCTGCAGCAGGTTTGGGACTCATACAGGGAGTGAATCCTTGGAAACACTGAGGAATGGCACAACATGGGACAGAATGTGTTCCAAGATTTTGAACACTGTACTGGATATCTTGGTGGAAAGGAGAAGAGATGTCCTATATCCACAGAGGGGCAGGATTAGTCCCAGTATCACGTGCTAGTGAGCACAGGAATAGGAGGATTGATCGATTGAACATGTGGGTGGAGAATTGATGTAGCAGGGAGGGCATCAGATTTGAGGCATTGGGACCGGTTCTGGGGCAGGTGGGACCTGTATAAGATGGATGGGCTACACCTTAGCAGGACCGGAACTAATATCCTCGCAGGGAGATTTGCTAGTGCTGTTGGGGAGGGTTTAAACTAGCTTGTCAGGGGGATGGGAACCTGAGGGGTAGCTCAAATTGGAAGGAAGTAAAGCTGGTAACAGGAGGTAGAAAAGTAGCAAGCAACATTAGATTGCAGGCGAAACAAAGGTGAGCATCAACTAGGCTTAGAATACAGAATAATGTCAAAAAGACAAGGTTAAGAGCACTCTACCTGAACGCATGCAACATTCACAACAAGGTAGATGCTTTAAAGGCACAAATAGAGGTAAATGGGTATGATCTAATTGCCATTACGGAAATGTGGCTACAGGGTGACCAAGACTGGAAACTGAATATTCAAGGATATTCAATATTTAGGAAGGACAGGCAAAAAGGAAAAGGAGGTGATGTTGCGCTGATAAAGGATGGAATCAGTACATTAGTAAGGGAGGATCTCAGATTGGAAGAACAAAATGTGGAATCTGTTTTGGTGGAGCTAAGAAACAGCAAGGGCAGCAAACATTGGCAGGAGTTGTTTATAGGCCAAACAGTAGTGGTACTAATCAGGAGATTA
Source organism: Heterodontus francisci (assembly GCF_036365525.1). Lineage (NCBI taxonomy): Eukaryota > Metazoa > Chordata > Chondrichthyes > Heterodontiformes > Heterodontidae > Heterodontus > Heterodontus francisci. Next base: position 46,644,494 of record NC_090376.1, on the reverse strand, counting down.
GAGAAGCATGTAGCATGGGTAATACAATAATCATGGGTGACCTCAATCTGCATGTAGACTGGGTAAACCTAATGAGCACTAATTTTGTGGAGGATGCGTTTCTGCAGTGTGTCAGCGATGGTTTCTAGAGCAGTATGTTGAAAAACCAACTAGAGAACAGGCTATTTTAGATCTAGTATTATGTAATGAGAAAGGGCTAATAATAATCTTGTGTAAAAGAACCTTCAGAAATGAGTGACCATAATATGATAGAATTTTACATTATGCTTGAAAGCGAGGTACTTCAATCTGAAGCCAGGGTGTTACATTGGAACAAAGGAAATTATGAAGGTATGAGGGGCAAATTGGCTGAGGTGGATTAGGAAAATACATTAAAAGGTGTAACAGTACGTAGGCAATGGATAGCCTTTAAAGAATTATTACATAGTTTACAGCAACTATACATTCCTTCAAGGCACAAAAACCCCAAAAGAAAAGGCCTATAAAGTTGCCAGAAATATTAGTAAACCTGAGGATTGGGAGGATTTTAGAACATAGCAAAGGAGGACCAAGAAACTGATAAAGAAATAGAATATGAATGTAAACTAGCAGGAAACATAAAAATAGAATGTAAAAGCTTCTATAGGTACGTCAAAAGGAAACGTTTGGCTAAGACAAATGTGCGTCCATTACAGGCAGAGTCAGGAGAATTTATAATGGGGAATAGAGAAATGGCAGAGAGGCTAAATGATTACTTTGTCTCTCTCTTTACTGAGGAAGAGACAAGAAATCTCCCAGAATTAGAGATCCAAGGGACTAGGGAGAATGAGGAATTGAAGGAAATTAATCTTAGTAAGAAGGTTGTATTGGAGAAATTAATAGGGCTGAAGGTTGATAAGTTCCCGGGACCTGATATTCGACACCCCAGAGTGTTGAAAGAGGTAGCTATGGAGATCGTGGAGGCATTGCTGATCATCTTCCAAAATTCAACAAATTCTGGAACTATTCCTGCAGATTGGAAGGTAGCAAATGTCTCCCCACTATTGAAGGAGAGGTAGAGAGCGAACAGGGAAAACAGGGAACTACAGACCTGTTAGCCTTCCATCAGTAGTGGGGAAAATGCTAGAATCTGTTCTAAAGGATGTGATAAATAGACACGTGGATGATAATAATCTGATTGGGCACAGTCAACATGGATTTATGAATGGGAAATCATGTTTGACGAACCTGTTGGGAGTTTTTTGAGGATGTTACTAACAGAATTGATAAAGGGGAGTCGGTGGACGTAGTATACCTGGATTCTTAGAAGGCTTTTGATATAGTGTCCCCACAGGAGGTTGGTTAGCAAAATTAAAGCACATGGGATAGGAGGTAATATACTGCCATGGATTAAGGATTGGTGAACAGACAGAAAACAAAGTGTAGGAATAAACGGGTCATTCTCATGTTGGCAGGCTGTGACTAGTAGGGTACCGCAAGGATCAGTGCTTGGGCCCCAGCTGTTCACAATATACATCAATGATTTGGATGTGGGGACCAAATGTAATATTTCCAAGTTCGCGGATGACACAAAACTAGGTGGGAATATGTGTTGCGAGGAAGATGAAAAGCGGCTTCAATCGGATTTGGACAGATTTAGCGAGTGGGCAAGAACATGGCAAATGGAATATAATGTGGAAAAATGAGAGGTTATTCACTTTGATAGGAGGAATAGATGTGCAGAGTATTTCTTAAATGGCTAGAGATTAGAAAGTGTAGGTGTACAAAGGGTCCTGGGTGTCCTCGTCAACAAGTGACCGAAAGCTAACATGCAGGTGCAGCAAGCAATTAGGAAGGCAAATGGTATGTTAGCCTTTATTGCAAGAGTACTTGAGTATAGGAGTAGCGAAGTCACGCTTCAGTTGTATAGAAGCTTGTTTAGAGCGCACCTCGAGTACTGTGTGCAGTTTTGGTTCCCTTACCTTATGAAGGATATTATTGCCATAGAGGGAGTGCAATGAAGGTTCACCAGACTTGTTCCCAGGATGGTGGGACTGTTCTATGAAGAGAGATTGGGGAAACTGGGCCTGTATTCTCTAGAGGTTCTAAGAATGAGAGGTGATCTCAATCAAACCTACAAAATGCTTAAAGGGATAGACAGGGTAGATGCAGCTAAGATGTTTCCCCTGGTTGGGGTGTCTAGAACCAAGCAACACAATTTCAAAATAAGGGGGAAGCCACTTAGGACAGAGATGAGGAAAAATTTCTTTACTCAGAGGGTTGTGAATCTTTGGAATTCTCTACTCCAGAGGGCTGTGGAAGCTCAGTCATTGATTATGTTTAAAGAGATAGACAGATTTCTAAATACCAATGACATAAGGCTGAGTTTGCTGACAACACTGCCACTAGGTGGCGCTGCAGTGGCACATGTGCAAATGCAGCCTGTGCCACGAAAAGGTCACAGTCTGCGATGTCAGCAGCTGCCAGGACTAAAGATGGCGCTGCTCAAATAATCAAATGAAGGCAACCTAAACACATGGCAGCACACAATGGCAGGAGGGAGAGAGCAAGCGAGCAAGTGGGCAGGCCGGGGGGGAGAAAGCGGGCAGGCGGGCCGGTGGGGGGGGGGAGCGAGCGGGTGGGCCGGTGGGGGGGGGGGGGGGGGGAGGGGGGAGAGAGAGTGAGCAGGCGGGTCCAGGGGGTGAGAACAAGCAGGCGGGCAGGCCGGAGGGGGTGAGAGCGAGCGAGAGGGCCGGTGAGGTGGGGTGGAGGAGGAGAACGCACCTGCCACCACCACCAAGGTCTTCGGCCGCGCTCTCCCCGCTTCCCCCATCCCCGGCTCTCTGCACGTGTTACTCAATGACGTATTCTGCGCATGTACCAACCAGTCCTGGCAATGCGGAACGTAGCGCATGCGCAGAGAGTAGGAGCCAATCTGCACAGTCTAATGACGTCAGCTGCTGGCTGCGTTGTCGATAATCACTTTGATGACATAAAGGGATATGGGGATTCTTTCTTTGGGCCTCCTTATCTCGAGAGACAATGGATACGCGCCTGGAGGTGGTCAGTGGTTTGTGAAGCAGCACCTGGAGTGGCTATAAAGGCCAATTCTAGAGTGACAGGCTCTTCCACAGGTGCTGCAGAGAAATTTGTTTGTCGGGGCTGTTGCACAGTTGGCTCTCCCCTTGCGCCTCTGTCTTTTTTCCTGCCAACTACTAAGTCTCTTCGACTCGCCGCATTTTACCCCCGTCTTTATGGCTGCCCGCCAGCTCTGGCGAACGCTGGCAACTGACTCCCACGACTTGTGATCAATGTCACAGGATTTCATGTCACGTTTGCAGACGTCTTTATAGCGGAGACATGAACGGCCGGTGGGTCTGATACCAGTGGCGAGCTCGCTGTACAATGTGTCTTTGGGGATCCTGCCATCTTCCATGCGGCTCACATGGCCAAGCCATCTCAAGCGCCGCTGACTCAGTAGTGTGTACAAGCTGGGGATGTTGGCCGCCTCGAGGACTTCTGTGTTGGAGATACGGTCCTGCCACCTGATGCCAAGTATTCTCCGGAGGCAGCGAAGATGGAATGAATTGAGACGTCGCTCTTGGCTGATATACGTTGTCCAGGCCTCGCTGCCATAGAGCAAGGTACTGAGGACATAGGCTTGATACACTCGGACTTTTGTGTTCCGTGTCAGTGGCCAGACTGGACATAGCAGTGGAAGCCTTTCCCATGCGCTTGTTGATTTCTGCATCGAGAGACAGGTTACTGGTGATAGTTGAGCCTAGGTAGGTGAACTCTTGAACCACTTCCAGAGCGTGGTCGCCAATATTGATGGATGGAGCATTTCTGACGTCCTGCCCCATGATGTTCGTTTTCTTGAGGCTGATGGTTAGGCCAAATTCATTGCAGGCAGCCGCAAACCTGTCGATGAGACTCTGCAGGCACTCTTCAGTGTGAGATGTTAAAGCAGCATCGTCAGCAAAGAGGAGTTCCCTGATGAGGACTTTCCGTACTTTGGACTTCGCTCTTAGACGGGCAAGGTTGAACAACCTGCCCCCTGATCTTGTGTGGAGGAAAATTCCTTCTTCAGAGGACTTGAACGCATGTGAAAGCAGCAGGGAGAAGAAAATCCCAAAAATTGTGGGTGCGAGAACACAGCCCTGTTTCACGCCACTCAGGACAGGAAAGGGCTCTGAGGAGGAGCCACCATGTTGAATTGTGCCTTTCATATTGTCATGGAATGAGGTGATGATACTTAGTAGCTTTGGTGGGCATCCAATCTTTTCTAGTAGTCTGAAGAGACCACGTCTGCTGACGAGGTCAAAGGCTTTGGTGAGATCAATGAAAGCAATGTAGAGGGGCATCTGTTGTTCACGGCATTTCTCCTGTATCTGACGAAGGGAGAACAGCATGTCAACGGTCGATCTCTCTGCACGAAAGCTACACTGTGCCTCAGGGTAGACGCGCTCGGCCAGCTTCTGGAGCCTGTTCAGAGCGACTCAAGCAAGGACTTTCCCCACTATGCTGAGCAGGGAGATTCCACGGTAGTTGTTGCAGTCACCGCGGTCACCTTTGTTTTTATAGAGGGTGATGATATTGGCATCGCGCATGTCCTGGGGTACTGCTCCCTCGTCCCAGCACAGGCATAGCAGTTCATGTAGTGCTGAGAGTATAGCAGGCTTGGCACTCTTGATTATTTCAGGGGTAATGCTGTCCTTCCCAGGGGCTTTTCCGCTGGCTAGAGAATCAATGGCATCACTGAGTTCCGATTTGGTTGGCTGTATGTCCAGCTCATCCATGACTGGTACAGGCTGGGCTGCATTGAGGGCAGTCTCAGTGACAGCATTCTCCCTGGAGTACAGTTCTAGGTAGTGCTCAACCCAGCAGTCCATTTGTTTGTGTTGGTCAGTGATTATGTCCCCTGATTTAGACTTGTGGGGGGCGATCTTCTTGATGGTTGGCCCAAGAGCTCTCTTCATGCCATCATACATTCCTCTGATGTTTCCGGTGTCTGAGGCCAGCTGAATATGACTGCATAGGTGTTGCCAGTAGTCGTTTGCGCAGCGCCTGGCTGTTCTTTGTGCAGTGCTTCTGGCTGGATAGTGTGGGAAAAAGGCATTGAAGTGGACAATCAGCCTTGATCGTATTGAATGGCGGAGCAGGCTCGATGGGCTGAATGGCCTACTCCTGCTCCTATGTTCCGAAAGACCCTCCCAGACACATAGTCAAAACACAGAAGAAGTAGGTAATTATGGAGGTTGATGCCTGCAGTGCTGCAAGAAGTCCAATGACCTCACCAGTGATCGAGGGACTTGAATGCATCTTCAATTACCATATCCTACCAACTGCATCACTGACATCAGTCACTTCCTAATTCACCTCACCCCCACCACTCATCTACCAACAATCTTTTTCAATCAGGACTCATAACTAACATTCATGAAACGCAGAATTGTTGCAGCGCAGAGGAGGTCATTCAGCCCATCATGTCTGCACCAGATCTCTGAAAGAGCAACTCTCTCAGTTCCATTCCCCTGCCTTCTCCCCATAACCCTGCACATTCTTCCTTTTGATATAACTAATTCCCTTTTGAATGCTTCAATTGAACCTGCCCCCACCACATTCTCAAGCACTACGTTCTAGACCTTAACCACTTGCTGCGTGAAAAAGGTTTTCCTCATGTCACTTTTGCTTCTCTTACTAAATACTTTAAATCTGTGCCCTCTTGTTCTCGATCCTTTCACGAATGGGAACAGTTTCTCTCTATCTACTCTGTCCAGACCCCTCATGATTTTGAATACGTCTATTAAATCACCTCTCAGCCTTTTCTGCTCCAAGGAAAACAGTCCTAACTTCTACAACCTATCTTCATAACTGAAATTCCTCATCCCTGGAACCATTCTCGTGAATCTCTTCGGCACTCTCTCCAATGCCCTCACGTCTTTCCTCAAGTATGACGCCCAGAACTGGATGCAATACTCCAGCTGAGGGCGAACTAGAGTATTGTACAACTTCAACATAACTTCCTTGCTCTTGTACTCTATGTCCCTATTAACAAAGCCCAGGATACTGCATGCTTTATTAATCACTCTCTCAACCTGTCCTGCCACCTTCAATGACTTATGCACATATACACCCATGTCCCTGCGCTCCTGCACCCCCTTTAGAATTGTGCCCTTTATTCTATATTGTCTCTCCATGTTCTTCCTACCAAAATGAATTACTTCACATTTCTCTGAATTGAACTTCATCTGCCACATCTCTGCCCATTCCACTAACTTGTCTATGTCCTTTTGGAGTTCTACACTATCCTCCTCACAGTTCACAATGCTTCCAAGTTTCATATCATCTGCAAACTTTGAAATTGTGTCCTGTACACATTAATATATATCAGGAAAAGCAAGGGTCCCAACACTGATCCCTGGGGAACTCCACTGCAAACCTTCCTCCAGCCTGAAAAACATGCATTAACCACTACTCTTTGTTTCATGTCATTCAGCCCATTTCGTATCCATGTTGCTAACGTCCCTTTTATTCCATGAGCTATGAGCTACAAGTTTGCTCACAAGTCTGTTGTGTAGCACTGTATAAAATGTCTTTTGAAAGTCCATGTACACCACATCAACAGCATTACCCTCATCAATCCTCTCTGTTACCTCCTCAAAAAACTCCAACAAGTTAAACATGATTTTCCCTTATGAAATCCGTGCTGCCTTTCCTTAATTAACCCACATTTGTCCATGTGACTATTGTTTTTGTCCCGAATTTTATTTTCTAGAAGCTTTCCCACCACCGACGTTATACTGACTCACCTGTAGTTGCTGGGCTTATCTTTACATCCTTTTTTGAACAAGGGTGTAACGTTTGCAATTCTCCAGTCCTCTGGCACTACCCCTGAGTCTAAGGAAGACTGAAAAATTATGGCCAGTGCCTCTGCGATTTCCATTCACTTCCCTCAATATTCTTGGATACATCTCATCCGACCCAAGTGCTTTACCCACTTTAAGTACGGACAGCCTAATACTTCCTCTCTATCAATTTTAAACCCCTCTAGTATCTGACTTACCTCCTCTTTCATTACCTGGGTTGCATCTTCTTCCTTGGTAAAGAGAGATGCAAATTATTCATTTAATACCTCAGCTATGCCCTCTGCCTCCATGTATAAATCCCCTTACTGGTCCCTAATTGGCACCACTCCTCCTTTTACCACCCTTTTATTAATTATATGCCTATAGAAAACTTTGGGATTTCCTTTAATGCTAGCTGCCAGTGTCTTTTCATGCTCTCTCTTTGCTTCTCTTATTTGCTTTTTCACTTCCGCTCTGGACCTTCTATATTCAGCCGGGTTCTCAATAGTATTTTCTACCTGGCATTTGTCATAAGCACACTTTTTCTTCTTTATCTTAATCTCTACCTGTTTTGTCATCCAGGGAGCTCTGGATTTGTTTGCTCTACTTTCCTCCTTCGAGGGAACATACCTTGACTGTACCCGAACTATCTCTTCTTTGAAGGTAGCCCATTGTTCAGCTATTCTGCCATCACACTGCAATCTATTCAATCAAGGCAGCCAAACAGATTGCACGATACTCAATGACACACTTCCATATGTCTTGCAGGACAAGGTTCAGCACAACTGGAGGCAACAAGAGCTAACTGGAAGGGTCAGGCGCACCTGCATGTACTAACCCCCATGGCAAGCCATTATTGGAACTGCCATTCCTGAGGTCATGGTCTACGGTAGGACTGTATCCTCATAGCTAATACTCCTTCTCATATCCCACTTCGCCCCCATCCCACAATTTCTACTGATTAACAAGCTGCAGATTGCATAAGCATGACTCCACCGTCCCCCCCAACCCACCCGTCACACTCCCCACAGAACAGCCTTAATCTTGTGCCTTTTTTCTTTCAGATACTCAAGAGGTGTCACCTGGCCAGGAAGTGGAGGTACACCAAGAAGACAGTGATGCTGAAGGCAGCATAGTCACTTGATTTCACACTTGCAGCCACCAGCTCAGATACTGACACTGCACGTATCTTTGAGACACTGGACGAGTGTGCTGCAGCAAGTGCAGGGGGCAAGGATAGCACAGGTGCCAGCTCGCCGTACAGCAAGATCACACCTGAGTTCCACTGCAGAGGACTCAGTTGAGGATTTCGAAGGGACAGCCTGCAGAAGAACAGTGAAGGATATGCACAACAACGCTTGGTGCATTGGGAAGCCTGCCAGAAAGACTGCATTCAATTTCAAGGTGCATGGAGAAGTCCAACACCAACTTGGTACAGGGCTTTGTGTAGGGTTTGGAGTCCATCCTTTCCAACATGGAAGTAGTTGCCCTCACATGATGCAGTGTCAGATGGCCGATATCACATCTTCCATTGCAGTACAAGCAGCAGCCGATATCTGAGTGCTGCAGTGGAAGCTCAGAGTGCTGTCATGCAAGGTTACCTGTTTTGCAAACTCAAGACTACTGCCATCATAGCTGTGAATTACAGTGTTCAAAGGGGCTTGCAGCATGTCAACAGATTACCAGGACTGCTGGGGTGCTGCCCCGGGGGAGCAGCAGTGGCTTCACAGACCACGAACCTACTGTCCTCTTTCAGAATGGCAGCATTTGTTCTTCCACCCTGCCAGTGCTCTTGCTGTTGCCAGTCAGCCAGCCAATCCAGACTACTGCTGCCCATGCTGAGATGGTGCAATCTGCCCCTGGGCCTTCTAGGCCAAGAGCTACTTGAGATCATGTACCAAGGCCATCTGCACTCTCCTCCACTGAAAGCCCGCAGCCTTCCGCCAGCCATGCTGCAGCCACTGGGGTAGCACTGTGTAGGAGCACTAGGACAGATGAAGACAAGCACTCGGGGAATGCCAATGGTGATTAGTTAATATTTGAATGCAATATGGCACAATTTTATTTTGTGAACTTGGTTTGGAATGTTTATTTTGCGGTGGCTTGTATTTTTGCATTGTGTCCAAATAGATGCTGCAATAGTCAGAAACAGCATAAGGCAACGCGTGGGACTGTTGGTGAATGGTGTAGTTGTAGTTGGGGTTACTGGTACCATACTCAAACTAGTTTCTCACGGATAGCCCGGGAAAAAGAGGCTATCTAGGTTGCCCTTCTCCCCCTCATATTCCTCAGCTGCTCACTGTTATGCTGGTGGCAAGGGCAGTCCCTTCACGATGGCGATGTTCTGCAGCATGCAGCAATCCCCATGAATCGTGGCATCCACTCTGCTGAGTACTGCAGGGCTCCTCCTGGGAGGTCCCAGCAGCAGAAGTGTCGATTCAGCATGCCAATAGTCTGCTTCACCACATTTTGTGTGGCAGCTGGCTTTCATTGTATGCATGTTGTGCATGTGAGTGGGTTGCACACTTTTGTCATGAGCCATGTCGTCAGTTCTTGCTACCCAGTGGCCACCTTTTGGTTTGCTGTGGTGACTCAAATGCAGTGGACTGCTGCAGAATGAAATCATGACTTCTGCTAAGATACCATACACCAACCTGCATGATTCACTGCCTATGGTCACACATCAGCTGGACGTTGAGGGAGTGGAATCCCTTCTGGTTCCAGTATATGGCAGAGTAGACATGTGGCACTCGCAAAGTGATTTGCGTGCAGCCAATGGCACCCTGCACCATATGGAAGCCTGGAATCCTCGTGAAGGTGCATGCTCAATCTGGCTGCTGGTCTCTGGCAAGAGAAAATGTAGTCAGCTCTTTGAATAGCGAGCCATTGTGACTTCCCTTCTGCAACAATGAACAGCAAATTGTGAGATGTTGCAGATATCTCCAGTCTGGATGGAACCAGATGCATAAAAGTTCATTGCCATGGTCATCTTCACAGCCACTGGCAATACAGTCCAAAGAGGTTGCAGTTGTGCTGCAGCAGGTGGCAGATCTCAGTAAGGACGTCTTTTTTTGAAGCGCAGACATCTCACACATTGTTCTTTGCTCAATTTCAGGTAGAGAATTGCTTCCTGACCACCATAGGTGGATAAGGCCTCTTGCTGAAAGCCCTGCGTCCCTGCCTTCTCCGAATAGCTTATCCTACTCTGCATGGCCTTTGCTTATCCATAGAAATGTTATGGCACAGAAGGAGGCCATTCAGCCGATCGCTGGCTAAAAAAAAAGCCACCCAATCTAATATCACTTTCCAGCACCTGGTCCGTAGCCTTGCAGGTTACAGCACTTCAGGCGCAGGTCCAGGTATCTTTTAAATAAGTTGAGTTTTTCTGCCCCTACCATCGGGCAGTGAATTCCAGACACCCTGTGGGTGAAAAAGTTTTTCCTCATGTCCCCTCTAATCCTACCAGTCATGCTGCATTCCAAGGGGAATGCCTAACATTGCACCCTTGTCTGAGAGCAAATGATGCATTCAAAAGCTTTGAAGTCACCAAAATAGTCCTTTAGCACTTGCCACACCACTCCCTGTAGACACCTTCAACTTGCAAGAACTACGGAAAGCACCAAACACTGGTAGAATCATAGCAATAGCCAGAAGAAATCAACTAGCAACTAATTTGTAAGTAGTCCCTTTAAATAGCACTGTTAGGAATCCTTCCTGCTGCTTAATGCGTGTTCAGCTGTGCGAGGTAAAAACAGGGCATTGGCTAGAGTTTTGAGCTCCAAAATGTCATCGTTGACATCAAATCAGAATTGCACACTGATTGACGTCATGGTCTTCCTGCTCTGCATACTCCCAGTGAACATTAGCTGGGTCCACGAAAACACCCTCACTAAGATGACGCCCAATGCGATTTGCAGCAGAAGTGCACACGCGCGCATCAGGCGCCATCTTGTCCCCAAATGGCACCCAAGCGACAGGTACTACCCAGCCCAATTTTGTGGTCTGTCTTTGGACTCGTGAGTGATTATGGTATCCCACACTTGCTTACTTCTGATAATATCTACATGCTTTTGGTGTGAGATTCTGAAAGTGGGCAAATACTGAAATTTGTACCAATCTCAATTTCCAGATGCAACACTCCCTTCTGCTCAATGTTGCCTGTCACATTACCACATATTACATAATCCTGACATAAAACTTTGTAGCAAGTTCAATGGAACGTTGATTGGCAGGTGCTATTAGAACAAGACTGTGGGAAAAGGGAGTATCAGACTGCAAAAATTAATCTTCAAGTGGCCTAGTGCCTGCCAGATCATGGTGTATTCACTCGTGAGCTTTCACAGTTGTTTACTCATGTCCTAACATGCAAATGACATCACTTGTCAATCATCACATACAATTGCTAATCCCACAATAATGGACTCCTGGATTTCTACCACTAGTGCAAGATCAAATGTTAATTTTAATTTAAAATTCTTGTTGGTTGCACATTTTGGCTGCTGCTCAGGACCTGATTGCTTCTATCTTCCTTCCACATTCCTTCTTGACCCTCTTAGGTCTCCCCATCACCTGTCTTATTTCTTTCCTCTCGGGTACTTTGCTCCTTCTGATAACTATTCTTCTGCCTTTCTACTCTTCTGCTGTTTGCCTGGACTTGAATCCCCCTTTGATTAATTCACACAGACCCTCAAACCTGCTGTCATGAAAAAGTGCTATTCTGAATGAAGATTTTTAATTTATCAGTTGGAAACCTAAATTTAACTTTTAAAAAGAAAGCTGGAATCCTAAATTCAACATTTAAAAAGACAGCAGTTAAGGTGGCCACAGCAATTTGCATTGAAATACCTCACCTTCCAAGGTATCGAGGTGGAGATGCATGTCTGAATAGCCCTCATCCAAAACAACAGCTTGAGCAGTTGAATGAGCTATCTGGTATCACTTTCATTAGCCAGCCATTCAAAGCCATCTTGGAACATTAACACTAGTGCAAACAAACCTCCAGGGGGTAAACATTGAAACAATAAAACCTAAGAGAGATTGGTATTCTTAGACATTGATCTCATTAAAATGGAAAAGAGAACACACTGGATTAATCATGTGACAGTCTCTCCACAAATTCAGCGGGAAGACAACTGAATTACCAGACTCCACAGACGGTATATTATTTTATTTGTTCTGGACTCTAATCCAACCAAACTATTCTTCTTCACTCTATAACTTATTTGTATGTGATTCTTTTCTCTGTGTGTGTGTGTGCGTGTGCAAGAGAGAGAAGGTTGGAGAATTTATTAATTTTACTTAGATCTGGTTTTGATTTTAAGTACAATAAACTAACCTCTTTCTTGATTAAACTCAAGAAAACCTGTTCGATTTGTTCTTTTATGATCATAGCACATAAAGGGTTAAAACACTCCCTGAATTGGTAACCACATCCACTGTTTAAAAGAAATAAACCCTGTTGCAGTCAAACAAGGAGAGGAACAAGAGGGGAGCCTTTCAACCCCTCCTCACCTGATCGTAACACTGCTCCATCATTCAATAAAATCACGGTTGATCTTCTACCTCAGCTCTACTTTCCCATCTTATCTTGATCTCCCTCAAGTCTTTTAGTATCTAAAAATCTATCAACTGAGCATCCACAGCCCTCTGGTGTAGAGAATTCCAAAAATTCATAACTCTTTGAGTGACGAAATTTCTCAACACAATTCTGAATGGCTGATCCCTTATCCTGAGAGTATGACCTCTAATTTTAGACTCTCCAGCCAGTGACAATAGTCTCTCAGCATCTACCCTTAGAAGCCCTTTAAATTTTAATGAGATTAGCACTCATTGTTGTAAACTCCATTTCAACTCAATTTTGCCTTCTCTACTCTCATGGTCTTATTTACAGATAAGGTCACCTCTTTGTATCCCTCATCACCCACAAATCCCCAACTCGTTCCAACCTCTTTTTACTCTCCAACCAACCCTAGAGAAACTCTTCTGTCACTAACAACTGCACTTTTAAACACCCAACTTCCTAACCCTTAGCTTGCCTTTCGGCACAATAACTCTCAAATTGTACATTTGCTGAACCACTCCCTCACCTCCACTTTGCCCTCATCCTAACAAAAATCTTTAATCTCTCCCATTTCCGTTGTTCCCCTTGGTATGGCCTCCTTAAGACTAAGGGGTGCAGACTTCAGCATATCTGACTCCCAACTGCTTTAGATATCTATCATAAGATCTGGTTGGGTCACATCATAAGAAATAGCAGGAGTAGGGCATTCGGCCCCTTAGGGCCTGCTCTGTCATTCAAAACGACCATGGCTTAATTGCAGTCTGATTGTGGCCTTAACTCCATTTCCCGCACCCACCACCTCCCCCCACTCCCCCCCCCGATAACCCATAACCCTCGACTCTCTTGTAGATCAAAAATATGTCTAACTCAGCTGTCTAACTCCGCTGCTCTCTGCAGAAGAGAATTCCAAAGATTAACGACCCTCTAAGATAAGAAATTCCTCCTCAACGCCACCTTAAATGGGAGACCCCTTATTTTCAAACTGTGCCCCCTAGTTCTAGGTTCCCCCACAAGGGGAAACATCCTCTGAGCATCTACCCTTCAAGTCACCCCTCATTCTTCTATACTCCATTGAGTATAAGTCCAACCTGCTCATCTTTGCCTCATAAGACAACCCCATCATCCCAGGAATCAGCCTAGTGAACCTTCTCTGAACTGCTACCAATGCAACTCTATCCCTCCTTAAGTAAGGAGACCAAAACGCTACACAGCATTCTGGGTTCAGTCTCACCAATGTTCTGCAGAATAATAGCAAGACTTCCTTACTTTTATACTCTATCGCCCTTGCAACAAATGCAACATTTCATTCAGCTTCCTAATTACTTACTGTCTCTGCAAGCTAACTTTTTGTGATTCACGTACAAGGATACCCAGATCCCTCTGTACTGTAGCATTCTGTAGTCTCTCTGCATTTAAATAATATTCTGCTTTTCTATTCTTCCCATCAAAATGGACAACCTCACATTTTCCCACATCATGCTCCATTTGTCAAATTTTTGCCCATTCACTTAACCTACCTATACTTCTCTGCAGACACTTTGTGCCCTCACAAATTGCTTTCCTTGTTTCTTTGTATTGTTCTCAAATCTGGCTACAATGCACTCAGTCCCTTCATCTAAGTCATTAATATAGATTGTAAATAGTTGAGGCCCCAGCACTGAACCCTGTGGCAATCCGCTAGTTAGTCTAAGCCAACCTGAAAAGGACCATTTAATCCCGACTCTCTGTTTCCTGTTAGTTAGCGAATCCTCTATCCATGCTAATATGTTACCCACAACACCATAAGCTCTTATCTTATATAGTTACCTTTTAAGTGGTACCTTATCAAATATATTTTGGGAATCCAAATACACTACATCTACTGGTTCCTGCTTATTACATCCTCAAGGAACTCTAATAAATTTGTCAAACACTATTTCCATTTCATAAAACCATGTTGACTCGGCCTGATTGAGTTATGATTTTCTAAATGCCCTGCTACTACATCCTTAAGAATGGATTCCAACATTTTCGCAATGACAGATGTTAGGCTAACTGGCCTATAGTTTCCTGCTTTGCCTTCCTCCTTTCTTGTGTAGAGGTGTTGCAGTTTTCCGATCCACTGGGACCTTTCCAGGATATAAGGAACTTTGCAAGATTAGAACCAATGCATCCTTTATTCTCTGCACTATCATCAAGCACCATCAGCCTTCACTCTCCCTGCCAATACAAGCCACCATTGCAGGATGATCCCGAAAAACAAGTTAACCTCCAGCTTTTTCCCCTATTGCCATATATCTCCATAATCCCTCTCCCAGGACTCTCCAACCTCCTAAAACACAGGCGAGGAACACATGAAATGCTTTGTCACCAAGAATGAGATCGTCTGTTGCATCTGCCTCTGCTGCTTTCCAACCTTCCCCTTGCCCACCAGCCCAAACCGCCCCTAAGATTTCTCTTACCTAAGTCCTGAAACCCTGCTTCTCTTTAGTTTCCCCTTCATTCTCCCTCAAGCCTCCCTCATGAGCTTAACATGCAATGATGCACCTCCTGCTTTCCCAATGCACTCTTGACCACCAAGCATCCGTTCCTTGGCCCCTGTTGCCCCCTCCCATTCATCATCCCACCCATATCCTCGCAAAATCCCAACCTGTCTTCTCATCAACGACCTTGAATGTGCTGTTACCTCCCAAAAGCGTGCCCATTTTTCCTGCAGCTCCCTGTTAAATCTCTCCAATCAGGTTTCTGCCCTGATATGGACATGGGCTTAGAAGACAAAATTTTCAGACAACACAAAAATGAGCAGCGTTGTTAACTGTGAAGACAACTAAATGACTTCAGCAGTTGGTCAGATAGATGCAGAGAAATATGAGCTGATACATCTAGGGAGGAAAAGCAAAAAGAGGCAAAATACATGAACTTACTGAATGGCAGAGCAGGCTCGAGGGGCTGAGTGGCCTACTCCTGCAAAGTAGTAATGCTAAACATTTACAAATCATAATTCTGACCACATGTAATATACTGTGCACAGTTTTTGGCACCTTACTTTGGGCAGGGGATACAGAAGAGATCATTATGATTACAGGAATGAGAGGCTTTATTTATGAAGAGAGTCGTGATAAACAGAGGCTCTTTTCAAGAGAACTACAAAAGTTTAAAAGGAGATTTGATTGAAGTGTTCAAAATTGTAAGGGATTTTGATAAGATAAAAAGGAACTATTTCCAGGGTCAATGACTTGGTAATGAGAGGGCATGAATTTAGCAAAAGAACAAAGGGAGGGGTTAAGAGAAATTATTTAAGCAAAGCGTTGCTACGGCATGGAATGCCCTGCCTGAAAAAATGGTGGAACCAGAGTCCACAGTAGCCTTTAAACAGGAAATGTAAATTATTTTGAAAAACTTAAAAGGCAACGGGGAAAGGAAAGGGAAATGGGACTAAATGGTCACTTTGTCAGAGAGCAGGCACAGCTCAGTGGTTAGCACCGCAGCCTCACAGCTCCAGCGACCCAGGTTCAATTCTGGGTAGTGCCTGTGTGGAGTTTGTAAGTTCTCCCTGTGTCTGCGTGGGTTTCCTCCGGGTGCTCCGGTTTCCTCCCACATGCCAAAGACTTGCAGGTTGATAGGTAAATTGGCCATTAGCAATTGCCCCTAGTATAGGTAGGTGGTAGGGAAATATAGGGACAGGTGGGGATGTGGTAGGAATATGGAATTAGTGTAGGATCAGTATAAATGGGTAAATGGGTGGTTGATGGTCGGCACAGACTCGGTGGGCCGAAGGGCCTGTTTCAGTGCTGTATCTCTAAAAAAAAACACAATAGGCCAAGTAGCTGTGAGGTTCAATGATTCTATAAGTGATGGGGAGAGATATTATAGAAGAGAGAAGACAAAGAGGAGAGGAGAGAAAAGAGACAGGGAGGGAACATACTGGAAGGAAAGGGAAAATGAAACAAAAACACAAGCAGATGAAAAAAATAAAGATAAGAAAAAGAGAGATAAACAGAGGAGAAACTTACAATGGGAGGTCAGGATGAAGAGGGAGTGAGGAGGAAAATGAGAACATGACGGAAAGAGTGCATCAGAAAGCCAAATCATGAATGAGAGAGGGGAACAACACACACAAGAGAGCGATAACGCACACTATTGAAAGCGAGGGCATGATCGAAAGATCTGCAGAGCCCACACTTCCATTGTGCTTTGTGTTCACTTCCCTCTGACATTGCAGGCCTGCTCTTTATCGAAAAACACCTTTATAATCTTGTCTCTTGATATTGCCTGAAGCTTCTGCTTTTTGTTGCCACTGCTGGCTCGATGTCACTCTAATCTAGCATCTTCGTTGTGAACATGTGCTTTGTTCCTAGGTCTGGCTGCTCCTGGACCTTAGCCTAAACTTGGAATCCAGCTGTCTCCTGTAGTGATTCAAGCTCAACACCCCAGTGATTCCTAACTCCACTTCTCTCAACATTCCCCAGTGATTCCACATAGCAGTGCACTTTCATTGCACCTGCCCTTAGAACAGCCACAGCCTAGTCTACTACATTCCTGTCATGCTTCAACCAATGTACTTGTCCCACAACTAAAATGCCCATCTCCAGACGCTTTATGTTGCAAACACCCTCTGTGTCCCAGAAGCAGTGAAGATTACAGGGATATGTTTTATTTTCAGTGAGCATTCCCACAGGAGTCAATTTTTTTACATAACACTCGCTTCATAAAATGACATATCTGTCCCTCACCATAAGCCACAGGTAATTCACCAACTCTGAAATTTCCTCTCTAAACCTCTTTCTTCCTTTCAGACCCACCATTAAACCTACCTCTTTTCTGCCCTAACATTTCCTTATGATGCATGGTGTCAAATTTTGTTTGATAATGCTTCTGTGAAGTCCCTTGAGCCATTTTACTAACATTAAAAGCACTATGTAAATACAAGATATTCTGTTATTGTTTAATTACATAGAATTAGATAGAAGTTATACCCCATAAAAAGGATATTAGGCTCAAATGGTCAAGACTGGTGCTTATGATCCACATATAGCTATATATGGACACAGCTGCCAGACTGGGCCTGTGGTAGGTGGTGAGGGAACCAACACAAACGGAGAACCAACCTAATTGACCTTGTCCTCACCAACTTAGCTGCCACAGACACATCTTTCCATGGCAGTATAGGTAAGAGTGACCATTGCATAGCCCTTATGGAGACAAAGTTCCATCTTCATCCTGAGGACATCCTCTATTGTGTTGTGCGACATGAACACAGTGATAAATGGGATAGATTCAAAACAGATCTCGCAGTTCATAAATGGGCCATCACTAACAGCAGAATTTTACTCCATCACAATCACAGAGTATGAATGAGTGAGTCTGAGGGAAAAGAGTGCCGGAGATCAACAGGTAAAAGTGGCAATGGGCAGTCAACCAGAGTGAGAGCGAGATTGAGGGGAAACATGCCAAAAACCAACAGGTAAAAGCAGTCGACCTGAAGGAGTTCGGGGCAGAGCAGCAGAGTGGAGTGAGTGCGAGCATTAGGGAGCGAGGTTAATAAGTACTTTGTATCTGCCTTTACCAAGGAAGAAGATGTTGTCAAAGTCATAGTGAAAAAAGAATCGTTGAGATATTGGATCGGCTAAAAATGGATAAACAGGAGGTATTAGAAAGGCTGGCTGTACTTAAAGTTAATAGGTCACCAGGACAGGATGGGTTGCATCCAAGGAACTAAGGGTGGAAACTGCAGAGGTATTGGCTACAATCTTCCAATCCTCCTTTGATACAGGGGTGGTGCCCGCAGACTGGAGAATTGCAGATGTTAGACCCAGAATAAACCCAACAGTTACAGGCCAGTCAGTTTAACCTTGGTAGTGGGAAAGCTTTTAGAGATGTTAATCCGAGACAAAATTAATAGTCACTCGGACAAATGCAGATTAGTTAGGGAAAGCCAGCACGGACTGGTTAAAGCCAAATCGTGTTATAACTAAGTTGACTGAATTTTTTGATGTGGTACAGAGAGGGTTGATGTGGATTTCCAAAAGGCGTTTGATATAGTGCCACATAATAGACTTACCAGCAAAGTCGACGACCATGGAGTAAAATAGAAAGTGGCAGCATGGATACAAAGTTTGCTGAGTGACAGGAAACATAGTGGTCAGCAGTTGAATTTTGGACTGGAGCAAGGTATACAGTGAGGTTCCCCAGGGATCGGTACTAGAACCACTGCTTTTCTTGATCAATATTAATGATCCAGACTTGGATGTGCAGGGCACAATTTCAAAATCTTTCAGATGACACAAAACCTGGAAGTATAGTGAACTGTGAAGAGGATAGTTATAGACTTCAAGCGGACACAGACTGGTGGAACGGGCAGACACGGGGTAGAAGAAATTTAATGCAGAGAAGTGTGAATTGGTACATTTGGGTAGGAAGAACAAGCAAAATAAAATAAAGGGCACAACTTTAAAGGGGGTGCAGGAACAGAGAGACCTTGGAGTAAATATGCACAAAGCATTGAAGATGGCAGGGCAGGTTAAGAAAGTAGTTAAAAAGGCATACGGGATCCTGGGCTTTATAAATCAAGGCATAAAGTACAAAGGCAAGGAAGTTATGATTAATCTTTATAAAATACTGCTGTGGCCTCAACTGGAGCACTGTGTCCAATTCTGGGTACCACAATTTAAGAAGGATGAGAAGAATTTAGAGAGGGTTCAGAAAAGATTTACAAGAATGGTTTTACAAGTTGCACAGCAGCAACTGACCAAGGCACCTATGACAGCACTTTCCAAATCCATAAGTTAGAAGAACCTAGAAGAACAAGTGCAGCAGACACATGGGAACACCACCATCTGCCAGTTCCCCTCCAAGCCACACTCCATCCTGGTTTGGAACTATATTGCCATTCCTTCACTGTCACTGTGTCAAAATCTTGGAACACCCTCCCTAACCCCACCGTGGGTGGACTGGCACCACATGGACTGCAGTGGTTCAAGGTGGGGCTCACCACCACCTTCTCAAGGGCAATTAGAAATAGGCAATAATTGCTGGCCTCTTCAGCAATGCCAACATCCTATAAATGAATAAAAAAAACACAAGACTTCTCCCACCCATCTTCATCTAACCCCATCAGCATATTCTACTATTCCTTTCTTCCTCATGTGTGTATCTACCTTTCCTTGAAATTATCTATTTGCCTTAACTACTCTTTGCGATAGCGAGCTTAACATTCTAACCATTCTCTGGGTATAGAAGTTCTTCCTGAATTCCCTATTAGACTTATTGGTCTTATTTATCTTAAATTTATGGCCGGTGGTTTTGGACTCCCACAATATGGAGAAAAATCAAAGGGAATAATTATGAAATCTGTCCACAGCATTCCAACAACCAATTAAAAGTGTATTTCTCTGCATTTTATTTACCTTTCCTTAGTTGTGTTATATCTGTTCTACAATGGAGTGTCCCAAATCTAACAGCCCCAATAATGGTCATTATAGGTTTCACTTTATTGCTTTAAACACGGCTGGGAGAGGAATTTTGAAATGCTGTAACACGAGCTCAGACTACAGTAATGCTGATAAATCCCATAATTAGGACCAATTACATGAGTTTCTAGTGATTACATATCATAATGCTGTGGCAACTTCAAATTAGTGTTCTCCAGTCAAGAATTGTAAAGAAAAGTGGAAGGTAACTGTATCAGAACAGAGAGAAGCCAGCTGTAATGAAGGTAAATAAAACCCAGAGACAACACAAGAAACTTAAGGATTAAGGGGCTTATTCAAAAGGTCGACGATAATGACTTCATCTGGGTAACTGCATGGATCGCTAAGTCATGAAGGGTTGTAAAAGCTGTCTATAACTAAACCAAAATACTACTGGAAGCTGTGGTGTGAACTGAGTTATAGACTGTGGGTTGGATCTTGCGGTCAGCAGCAAAGCAACAGTGCGCACCGCTGATCTTGAAGACAGATGCCCACAAAAGGTCTAGCAATTTCTGTGGCCTGGATTTCCCCTTTCCGAACGAGAGTTTAAATCAGGCGCCAAGCCAAGGGGATCTCTTGGCATGCAGCAGTAGTAATGACAGTAAGTTGGTAAGCAGGTATTCACATTGAAGTATTCACACACAGCAAACCAGGAAGTTAAAGCACTTAATATGCTTCACATTTAAATCTTCAGCTACCAAAATAAAGATAAACAAACTTTAAGTAAATTATTTAAAAATGCAGAACTTTTTGATCACAATGGAGAAATTTGGCAATCCACAAATATAAAATTAGTTTTTCAGGGCCAGTGAGGCAGTAATAGTGAAGATGGTACACTGTTAAAAACCCAGTTACATTTCATTCAACAAGGTATCACTTTTTCAAGGGTTTTTACAGCAACATTAACAACATAAGTGTGGAAGTTCTGGTCAATTCATAGATTTCCCATTAATTGCAGTCTGGGGGTGCCTCAACAGCGGACCCTCTGGAGAAGCATAGAACCACTGGCAGCAACTTCTGGATTTCCACATTATTCTGCGCATGTGCAGACTCCAGAAGTTGCTATCAGTTTCTGTGGCGTAATGATGACAAACACTGACAGTTACATCATTACCACTGTAAAATTCAGGCCTGTGACTTGAAGTCAAATACATGAAAGCAAGGCTGGCTGGGGAATTTTAACTGTAAAAATAAATAAATCGGTACAACAGCCAGGCTAAAAGATAAATAACTGAAAAGCTATCAAAATATGCAGGTCGCACTGTTTTGAAAGAGAGGGGATCAATACATGAGGAGGGGAGGTATTTATGTACCATGTAGTGTGGGACCGGGTAACAGAATATTGGTGATCAGGAGTTCAATGGGATTGGGATAGGGGGAATGGGGAAACAGCAGAGGTAGCAGAATGGATACTGTCAATCTTAGTGACAAAGAAATTCATCAGCTTCTCACATTTATTGTTGGAGGTGAGGGTGGATGGGGCACAAGAGAAAGATTTAAGAAGATGGTTGACAATGGAGAAAAGAAACGGAAAGCTATCTTCGCTCTCCAAGATGATCCTGGAATATCGATAATTTTGGCAGAGGAGTGCAAGACCTAATAGTGCTCGATGTGGTCTAGTCAGGTCAGATGACGGATAGCTAAAGCAGTTGTGTGCCAGATATACTAAAGTATACGCCCCTTGGACTTGAAACAAAGATGGCAGCCATCCCAGGGGCAAAAGCTGCGATGGAAGA